>NC_138291.1:5685000-5840000 GCF_965601325.2 Salmo salar
AGAAGAAAGTGTAAAGTAGAAATATAAATAATGGGGTGCAAAGGCGCAAAATAAATAAATAAATAAATACAGTAGGGAAAGAGGTAGTAGTTAGGGCTAAATTATAGATGGGCTATGTACAGGTGCAGTGATCTGTGAGCTGCTCTGACAGCTGGTGCTTCAAGCTAGTGAGGGAGATAAGTGTTTCCAGTTACAGAGATTTTTTTGTAGTTCGTTCCAGTCATTGGCAGCAGAGAACTGGAAGGAGAGACGGCCAAAGGAGGAATTGGCATTGGGGGTGACCAGAGATATACCTGCTGGAGCGCGTGCTACAGGTGGGTGCTGCTATCGTGACCAGTGAGCGGAGATAAGGGGACTTTACCTAGCAGGGACTTGTAGATGACATGGAACCAGTGGGTTTATTGTGCCCCTTCAATTTATAATGTACAGGGGACAGATTTGAGTGGCAGCTAGTGTCTTAAACCTTAAATGGTCGAGTTGCCTTTTGGTCTGTTCTTCCCTGCCTCTAGAAGTGCAAGTGATATAAAACACCAAATATTCATGAATGTATTGTAATGTGTAAACACTTCACCTAGCAGCCAACCTGCTTGCACCAATCCCTTTTAATTACAGTAAAACACTGCGAAATACTAACCCCTCCCCTCAACTAATTTAATTCATTAATTCTGATTACAGTAGCTTTTAGTTTTTTTTTACAGTACATTTGTAACGTCTGCTTCCAGCTCACACTCTCAAACACCTAGATCCCCTGAACGCAGCTCACTTTCCAGTGTCACAACTTCTGCCGAAGTCGGTTCCTCTCCTTGTTCGGGCTTCTAGCCATCGCCGATCCAATTTTCATGTTCCATTTGTTTTGTCTGGTTGTCGCACTCACCTGGTTTCAATTCCCTAATTACATGTTGTATATGTTCCCTCTGTTTCCCCCATGTCCTTGTCGGGAAATTGTTTATTGTAAGTACGTGTGCTTTATGTGACTGGTGCGATACGGGTTTTGTTGCCCATGTGTTTTTGTTATTTTTGTATGCCGGTAGTTATTTACATTAAACAGCTCCGGCTATTTACCAAGTTCTGCTCTCCTGCGTTTGACTTCCATGCCACCAGTTACCCTGACATCCAGCCCACTTTCCAGCTCACACTCTCAAACACGTAGATTCCCTGAACGCAGCGCACTCTCCAGCTCACACTCTCAAACACATAGATCCCCCTGAACGCAGCTCACTCTCCAGATCCAAATCACCTGAATTCTGATCCCCTGTTCACACACCTGTATGTCATTATCACACACTATTTAGTTCAGTTCTTTGCACCCCATAATTGTGAGGTATTGTTTGTTTTGTGACTCACTTCTATTCGGAGCTCTGGATTTCCTGTAATTTAATCCCTCTGTGTATGATAGTTTTTGCCTGCCTCACTAATGACGCCTTTTGCCTATTTCCTGCCTGTACTTTAGCCTATTGTATTTCCTGTTATCAACCTGTTGCCTGATCTCCCGGATAACATTTACTAGTCTTTTCCCTGCCTGTACTGTTGCCTTTTTGGACCCTCTGTGTATGACCTTCTGCCTGCCCCTGGACCCAGCTACCTGCCTCCTCCTGTGTATGACCTTCTGCCTGCCCCTGGACCGAGCTACCTGCCTCCTCCTGTGTATGACCTTCTGCCTGCCCCTGGACCCATCTACCTGCCTCCTCCTGTGTATGACCTTCTGCCTGCCCCTGGACCCAGCTACCTGCCTCCTCCTGTGTATGACCTTCTGCCTGCCCCTGGACCCAGCTACCTACCTCCTCCTGTGGTCCTTTACAATAAACACGTGCTGCTCCCTGCACTTGAATCCAGCTCTCTGTCTCCCATCGTGTTCATTACAACATTTTAGTGTATTGTACTGTCTGTCATTGTACTGTAAACCCCTTTGCAGTGTACTGTAAACCCCTTTACATTGTACTGTAAACCCCTTTGCAGTGTACTGTAAACCCCTTTACATTGTACTGTAAACCCCTTTGCAGTGTACTGTAAACCCCTTTACAGTGTACTGTAATCCCCTTTACAGTGTACTGTAATCCCCTTTACAGTGTACTGTAATCCCCTTTACATTGTACTGTAAACCCCTTTACATTGTACTGTAATCCCCTTTGCAGTGTACTGTAATCCCCTTTACATTGTACTGTAAACCCCTTTACAGTGTACTGTAAACCCCTTTGCAGTGTACTGTAATCCCCTTTACATTGTACTGTAAACCCCTTTACAGTGTACTGTAAACCCCTTTGCAGTGTACTGTAAACCCCTTTACAGTGTACTGTAATCCCCTTTACAGTGTACTGTAATCCCCTTTACAGTGTACTGTAATCCCCTTTACATTGTACTGTAATCCCCTTTACAGTGTACTGTAATCCCCTTTACAGTGTACTGTAAACCCCTTTACATTGTACTGTAATCCCCTTTGCAGTGTACTGTAATCCCCTTTACATTGTACTGTAAACCCCTTTACAGTGTACTGTAAACCCCTTTGCAGTGTACTGTAAACCCCTTTACAGTGTACTGTAAACTAGAGGTCGACCGATTAATCGGAATGGCCGATTAATTCGGGCCGATTTCAAGTTTTCATAAGAATTTGTAATCGGTATTTTAGGCCACCGATTCTTTTTACACCTTTATTTAACTAGGCAAGTCAGATTAAGATCACATTCTTATTTTCAACGACGGCCTAGGAACGGGGGTTAACTGCCTTGTTCAGGGGGGTTTCGGGGATTCGTTTTTGCAACCTTCCGGTTACTAGTCCAACGCTCTAACCACCTGCCTTACATTGCACTCCACGAGGAGCCTGCATGGCAGGCTGACTACCTGTTACGCGAGGGCAGCAAGAAGCCAAGGTAAGTTGCTAGCTAGCATTAAACTTATCTTATAAAAAACTATCAATCTTAACATAATCACTAGTTAACTACACATGGTTGATGATATTACTAGTTTATCTAACGTGTCCTGCGTTGCATATAATCGATGCGGTGCCTGTTAATCACAGCCTACTTCGACAAACGGGTGTTGATTTAACAAGCGCATTTGCGAAAAAAAGCACTGTCGTTGCACCAATGTACCTAACCATAAACATCAATGCCTTTCTTTAAAACCAATACACAAGTATATATTTTTAAACCTGCATATTTAGTTAATATTGCCTGCTAACATGAAATTGTGTCACTTGTCTTGCGTTCATTGCACGCAGTCAGGGTATATGCAACAGTTTGACATAACATGACATAACATTGAAGGTTGTGCAATGTAACAGGAATATTTAGACTTAGGGATGCCACCCGTTAGATGAAATACGGAACGGTTCCGTATTTCACTGAAAGAAAAAACTTTTGTTTTCGAGATGATAGTTTCCGGATTCGACCATATTAATGACCTAAGGCTCGTATTTCTGTGTGTTTGTTATATTATAATTAAGTCTATGATTTGATAGAGCAGTCTGACTGAGCGGTGGTAGGCACCAGCAGGCTCGTAAGCATTCATTCAAACAGCACTTTCGTGCGTTTTGCCAGCAGCCCTTCGCTGTGCTTCAAGCATTGCACTGTTTATGACTTCAAGCCAGGTGGGTATAATTTGTGGAACGTTCCAACAGGAATCTATTCCAAAAACTTCGTAAATAACAAGGTTGCCAAAAAACAACGCATACAAAGTTGTATAGCGGCAGAATAAGATACCGGGTAGGGAGTGGTCTATTTCATTGCGTTTTTCACTCATCACGTTTATTCTGAAAAATGTCTGTCCTCACTCTGTTTGCCTATGGACAAACATTAAGAATAAGCTACGTGGTGAGTTGATGCCTATTCGGCAGCTAGTTAGTTAGGTTTGTATGCGTAGCTGCTTTGTATGCGTTGTTGGTTGGCAACCTTTTACTTTACGTTTTTTGGAACAGATTCCTGTTGGAACGTTCCACAAATTATACCCACCCCTTCAAGCCTGTCAACTCCCAAGATTAGGCTGGTGTAACCGATGTGAAATGGCTAGCTAGTTAGCGGGGTGCGCGCTAATAGCGTTTCAAACGTCACTCGCTCTGAGACTTGGAGTAGTTGTTCCCCTTACTCTGCATGGGTAACGCTGCTTCGAGGGTGGCTGTTTTCGATGTGTTCCTGGTTCGAGCCCAGGTCGGAGCGAGGAGAGGGACGGAAGCTATACTGTTACACTGGCAATACTAAAGTGCCTATAAGAACATCCAATAGTCAAAGGTATATGAAATACAAATCGTATAGAGAGAAATAGTCCTATAATTCCTATAATAACTACCACCTAAAACTTCTTACCTGGGAATACTGAAGACTCACGTTAAAAGGAACCACCAGCTTTCATATGTTCCCATGTTCTGAGCAAGGAACTTAAACGTTAGCTTTTTTACATGGCACATATTGCACTTTTACTTTCTTCTCCAACACTTTGTTTTTGCATTATTTAAACCAAATTGGGTTTAAATAATGAGAGAGAAATAGAGAGAGAAAGAGAGAAAGGAAGAGAGAGAGGGTGTATAATGCGTTCTAATTGTGCCAAAGGACATCCGTAAGCCCACTGCCCCCTCAGGCCCTCTGTCAGGGAGCTGTCTGGTGTGTTAGTAGAGATGACTCTCTCTGGTGTGTTAGTAGAGATGACTCTCTGGTGTGTTAGTAGAGATGACTCTCTCTGGTGTGTTAGTAGAGATGACTCTCTCTGGTGTGTTAGTAGAGATGACTCTCTCTGGTGTGTTAGTAGAGATGAATCTCTCTGGTGTGTTAGTAGAGATGACTCTCTCTGGTGTGTTAGTAGAGATGACTCTCTCTGGTGTGTTAGTAGAGATGACTCTCTCTGGTGTGTTAGTAGAGATGACTCTCTCTGGTATGTTAGTAGAGATGACTCTCTGGTGTGTTAGTAGAGATGACTCTCTCTGGTGTGTTAGTAGAGATGACTCTCTCTGGTGTGTTAGTAGAGATGACTATACCCAGGCTTTCTTTGACATCAAAAAGACAGTTCCTAGAGATACAACTGAAACTCTAACAAGTGATGAACCAATCATGGCATGGAATCAGAAATCAAGATTTTGATTTGTGATTTTGCCATTGGTCAACATTTTACACATTCCCTACTATACAGATCATTTTGTTCTATATTCATCAGCATGAACTGCGATTCTCTCATGAATTATTAACCAGCTCCTGGATGGGACTGTCAAAACACATCTGGTTATTAACCAGCTGATAGGACTGTCAAAACACATCTGGTTATGAACCAGCTCCTGGATGGGACTGTCAAAACACATCTGGTTATTAACCAGCTCCTAGATATGACTGTCAAAACACATCTGGTTATTAACCAGCTCCTGGATATGACTGTCAAAACACATCTGGTTATGATCCAGCTCCTGGATAGGTCTGTCAAAACACATCTGGTTATGAACCAGCTCCTGGATGGGACTGTCAAAACACATCTGGTTATTAACCAGCTCCTAGATATGACTGTCAAAACACATCTGGTTATGATCCAGCTCCTGGATATGACTGTCAAAACACATCTGGCTATTAACCAGCTGATAGGACTGTCAAAACACATCTGGTTATGATCCAGCTCCTGGATATGACTGTCAAAACACATCTGGCTATTAACCAGCTGATAGGACTGTCAAAACACATCTGGTTATGAACCAGCTCCTGGATGGGACTGTCAAAACACATCTGGTTATTAACCAGCTCCTAGATAGGACTGTCAAAACACATCTGGTTATTAACCAGCTCCTGGATAGGACTGTCAAAACACATCTGGCTATTAACCAGCTCCTGGATAGGACTGTCAAAACACATCTGGCTATTACCAGCTGATAGGACTGTCAAAACACATCTGGCTATTAACCAGCTGATAGGACTGTCAAAACACATCTGGTTATGAACCAGCTCCTAGATATGACTGTCAAAACACATCTGGTTATGATCCAGCTCCTGGATATGACTGTCAAAACACATCTGGCTATTAACCAGCTGATAGGACTGTCAAAACACATCTGGTTATGATCCAGCTCCTGGATATGACTGTCAAAACACATCTGGCTATTAACCAGCTGATAGGACTGTCAAAACACATCTGGTTATGAACCAGCTCCTGGATGGGACTGTCAAAACACATCTGGTTATTAACCAGCTCCTAGATATGACTGTCAAAACACATCTGGTTATTAACCAGCTCCTGGATAGGACTGTCAAAACACATCTGGTTATTAACCAGCTCCTGGATAGGACTGTCAAAACACATCTGGCTATTAACCAGCTCCTGGATAGGACTGTCAAAACACATCTGGCTATTACCAGCTGATAGGACTGTCAAAATACATCTGGCTATTAACCAGCTGATAGGACTGTCAAAACACATCTGGTTATGAACCAGCTCCTAGATATGACTGTCAAAACACATCTGGTTATGATCCAGCTCCTGGATATGACTGTCAAAACACATCTGGCTATTAACCAGCTGATAGGACTGTCAAAACAAATCTGGTTATTAACCAGCTCCTAGATATGACTGTCAAAACACATCTGGTTATTAACCAGCTCCTGGATAGGACTGTCAAAACACATCTGGCTATTAAGCAGCTCCTGGATAGGACTGTCAAAACACATCTGGCTATTACCAGCTGATAGGACTGTCAAAACACATCTGGCTATTAACCAGCTGATAGGACTGTCAAAACACATCTGGTTATGAACCAGCTCCTAGATATGACTGTCAAAACACATCTGGTTATGATCCAGCTCCTGGATATGACTGTCAAAACACATCTGGCTATTAACCAGCTGATAGGACTGTCAAAACACATCTGGTTATTAACCAGCTCCTAGATATGACTGTCAAAACACATCTGGTTATTAACCAGCTCCTGGATAGGACTGTCAAAACACATCTGGCTATTACCAGCTGATAGGACTGTCAAAACACATCTGGCTATTAACCAGCTCCTGGATATGACTGTCAAAACACATCTGGCTATTAACCAGCTCCTAGATATGACTGTCAAAACACATCTGGCTATATGACTGTCATATTAACCAGCTGATAGGACTGTCAAATTAACCAGCTGATAGGACTGTGATATTAACCAGCTGATAGGACTGTCATATTAACCAGCTGATAGGACTGTCATATTAACCAGCTGATAGGACTGTCATATTAACCAGCTGATAGGACTGTCATATTAACCAGCTGATAGGACTGTCATATTAACCAGCTGATAGGACTGTCATATTAACCAGCTGAAAGGACTGTCATATTAACCAGCTGATAGGACTGTCATATTAACCAGCTGATAGGACTGTCATATTAACCAGCTGATAGGACTGTCATATTAACCAGCTGATAGGACTGTCATATTAACCAGCTGATAGGACTGTGATATTAACCAGCTGATAGGACTGTCATATTAACCAGCTGATAGGACTGTCAAATTAACCAGCTGATAGGACTGTGATATTAACCAGCTGATAGGACTGTCATATTAACCAGCTGATAGGACTGTCATATTAACCAGCTGATAGGACTGTCATATTAACCAGCTGATAGGACTGTCATATTAACCAGCTGATAGGACTGTCATATTAACCAGCTGATAGGACTGTCATATTAACCAGCTGAAAGGACTGTCATATTAACCAGCTGATAGGACTGTCACATTAACCAGCTGATAGGACTGTCATATTAACCAGCTGATAGGACTGTCATATTAACCAGCTGATAGGACTGTCATATTAACCAGCTGATAGGACTGTGATATTAACCAGCTGATAGGACTGTCATATTAACCAGCTAATAGGACTGTCATATTAACCAGCTGATAGGACTGTGATATTAACCAGCTGATAGGACTGTGATATTAACCAGCTGATAGGACTGTCATATTAACCAGCTGATAGGACTGTCATATTAACCAGCTGATAGGACTGTCATATTAACCAGCTGATAGGACTGTCATATTAACCAGCTGATAGGACTGTCATATTAACCAGCTGATAGGACTGTCATATTAACCAGCTGATAGGACTGTGATATTAACCAGCTGATAGGACTGTCATATTAACCAGCTGATAGGACTGTCATATTAACCAGCTGATAGGACTGTCATATTAACCAGCTGATAGGACTGTCATATTAACCAGCTGATAGGACTGTGATATTAACCAGCTGATAGGACTGTCATATTAACCAGCTGATAGGACTGTGATATTAACCAGCTGATAGGACTGTCATATTAACCAGCTGATAGGACTGTCATATTAACCAGCTGATAGGACTGTGATATTAACCAGCTGATAGGACTGTCATATTAACCAGCTGATAGGACTGTCATATTAACCAGCTGATAGGACTGTCATATTAACCAGCTGATAGGACTGTGATATTAACCAGCTGATAGGACTGTCATATTAACCAGCTGATAGGACTGTCATATTAACCAGCTGATAGGACTGTCATATTAACCAGCTGATAGGACTGTCATATTAACCAGCTGATAGGACTGTCATATTAACCAGCTGATAGGACTGTCATATTAACCAGCTGATAGGACTGTGATATTAACTAGCTGATAGGACTGTCATATTAACCAGCTGACAGGACTGTCATATTAACCAGCTGATAGGACTGTCATATTAACCAGCTGATAGGACTGTCATATTAACCAGCTGATAGGACTGTCATATTAACCAGCTGACAGGACTGTCATATTAACCAGCTGACAGGACTGTCATATTAACCAGCTGATAGGACTGTCATATTAACCAGCTGATAGGACTGTCATATTAACCAGCTGATAGGACTGTTCTAGGACTAGTGCTCAACATCACAGCATCGTCTACGTACAGATCACACACACCTCACAATGCAGACAACATCACAGCATTTTCCTCATAATAGTCTTTCTCTCTGTCATATCCCTGCATCCTTCAGTAGCCTTTTTCTCTCTCTCTCACACACACACACACACACACACACACACACACACACACACACACACACACACACCACACACACACACACACACACACACACACACACACACACACACACACACACACACACACACACACACACACACACACACAAATCAACTGCAATCCCGGGAGCACCAGAGCCCCCATGAGGAGCATGCTGATCACTCATTCCCAGCTTCCTGCTCCTCTGGGCTGCATCTTCCCCCTGCCTGGGCCCCTGGAGGACCCTACCCTCTGGAACCTAACAGCCAACACACACAGACACCAACACACGCTCTGGAGCCTAACCTCTGGGGGCCAAACTCTGCCAAGCCTGGAAACACCCCCTGGCTAGATTCTGACTGGTGGAGAAACACCCCCTGGCTGGATTCTGACTGGTGGAGAAACACCGCCTGGCTGGATTCTGACTGGTGGAGAAACACCGCCTGGCTGGATTCTGACTGGTGGAGAAACACCCCCTGGCTGGATTCTGACTGGTGGAGAAACACCGCCTGGCTGGATTCTGACTGGTGGAGGAACACCGCCTGGCTGGATTCTGACTGGTGGAGAAACACCCCCTGGCTGGATTCTGACTGGTGGAGAAACACCCCCTGGCTGGATTCTGACTGGTGGAGAAACACCGCCTGGCTGGATTCTGACTGGTGGAGAAACACCCCCTGGCTGGATTCTGACTGGTGGAGAAACACTCCCTGGCTGGATTCTGACTGGTGGAGAAAAACCGCCTGGTTGGATTCTGACTGGTGGAGAAACACCCCCTGGCTGGATTCTGACTGGTGGAGAAACACCCCCTGGCTGGATTCTGACTGGTGGAGAAAGTCCCCCTGGCTGGATTCTGACTGGTGGAGAAACACCCCCTGGCTGGATTCTGACTGGTGGAGAAACACCGCCTGGCTGGATTCTGACTGGTGGAGAAACACCCCCTAGCTGGATTCTGACTGGTGGAGAAACACCGCCTGGCTGGATTCTGACTGGTGGAGAAACACCGCCTGGCTGGATTCTGACTGGTGGAGAAACACCCCCTGGCTGGATTCTGACTGGTGGAGAAACACCCCCTGGCTGGATTCTGACTGGTGGAGAAACACTCCCTAGCTGGATTCTGACTGGTGGAGAAACACCGCCTGGCTGGATTCTGACTGGTGGAGAAACACCGCCTGGCTGGATTCTGACTGGTGCAACCGACTGATCGGTCAGAAGGTCATCAGTTCATTCTTCTCCAGCAAACGGTTCAGTACACTGGTAGAGCTGCAGATGGTTGTATCCCAAGCGATATAGGCCTACATTCATGCATATACTTGTATGGGTGGCCCCAGCAGGAATCGAACCCACAACCCCTTTGGTGTTGCAAGTGCCATGCTCTACACACTGAGCCACACAAGACCAGCTATGAAGCATACCCCATGCTCTAGTAGTATACACTACAGGTACATCTGTCAACAATATAGTACACTACAGTTACATCTGTCAACAATATAGTACACTACAGTTAGAGCTGTCAACAATATAGTACACTACAGGTACATCTGTCAACAATATAGTACACTACAGGTACATCTGTCAACAATATAGTACACTACAGTTACATCTGTCAACAATATAGTACACTACAGTTACATCTGTCAACAATATAGTACACTACAGTTAGAGCTGTCAACAATATAGTACACTACAGGTACATCTGTCAACAATATAGTACACTACAGTTACATCTGTCAACAATATAGTACACTACAGTTACATCTGTCAACAATATAGTACACTACAGTTAGAGCTTTCAACAATATAGTACACTACAGTTACATCTGTCAACAATATAGTACACTACAGTTAGAGCTGTGTCCATTCTATTGCAGACTCACCTCATTGCAATAGTGCTTCTGCACAGTCAGTGCTATATTGTCCAGAAAACAGACAGCCAGAGCGTGCATCAGCATTAGGAAAACAAAAGCAGTAGGATTAGCAGAAGAGGTTACTTAAGGACCATTCGTGATGAGTTGCATGCAACCTGGTCTCATAGACTAGACTTAACATAGTAAAGGTTGGATGATTCCTGAAACCTGAATTTTGCAACCCTACACAAAAGGTCAAAGATACTACTGGTAGTATGAACAATACAAGAGCATTAAACCCCCCCCCCCCCCCCCCCCCCCCAACATCATCCATTCTAAATTAAGGCTGACAGTCTCAGAGTGTTTCGTGGTGATGTATCAAAGCTATCAAATTACAATACAGAAACAAAATGGTGATGAATGGAGAAAACAATGCACAAACACACCCTCTACAAACATACGAAACATCATTCTGAATTCATGACATTTCAAGTCATTTCAGTTAAGGAGCCGTACCTGATTAAAAACAGGCAAATTAACATAGTAATACACATTCGTGGCCTATCCTGTCGGCAGTCATCCTGGCATGTCATCTTGCCCTACAGGCAAATACATTTCAAATATACATATACATCATTCGTTACCATAACTAAAATGGCCGATCCCAATCCCACCCCATCAACCATCCGACCGATCCCACCCCATCAACCATCTGACCAATCCCACCCCATCAACCATCTGACCCAATCCCACCCCATCAACCATCTGACCCAATCCCACCCCATCAACCATCCGACCAATCCCACCCCATCAACCATCTGACCCAATCCCACCCCATCAACCATCCGACCAATCCCACCCCATCAACCATCTGACCCAATCCCACCCCATCAACCATCCGACCAATCCCACCCCATCAACCATCCGACCAATCCCACCCCATCAACCATCCGACCAATCCCACCCCATCAACCATCTGACCCAATCCCACCCCATCAACTATCTGACCCAATCCCACCCCATCAACCATCCGACCAATCCCACCCCATCAACCATCCGACCGATCCCACCCCATCAACCATCCGACCGATCCCACCCCATCAACCATCCGACCGATCCCACCCCATCAACCATCCGACCAATCCCACCCCATCAACCATCCGACCCAATCCCACCCCATCAACCATCTGACCAATCCCACCCCATCAACCATGCGACCAATCCCACCCCATCAACCATCCGACCAATCCCACCCCATCAACCATCCGACCAATCCCACCCCATCAACCATCCATACCGATCCCGCCCCATCAACCATCCGACCAATCCCACCCCATCAACCAACTGAACCGATCCCACCCCTTTTGTAAATGAAGTACTGATCTTACCAGTTCATGTCAGGCAACTAAACGTAAAACAAAAATACACAGCATATACACATTCATCACCACTGCTAAAATGGCCGACCTTGTCCCAACAACCAACTTTCCCCCACCAATAAAGCCTTTCTCTTCCAAAATCATTTAAATGTAAAGAATACACAGCAAACCAACCCCCACATAATGTTGTCTCCGGCTGGACAACAATCAATGGCTGGACAATCAATCAATCAATCAGTCTATAAATCAATCAAACTAAAATAAAGTAGATAGTCTTACCAGGTCTCATCGTTCTTGAACTCCAGTTCTCCATAGGTGTCCTCAAAGTCCTCCCCTCCTCCCTTGGCGATCCCCTCCATGGTACGATATGGCACGATGACCGTTCCCCTCGCCCCCGAAGTCCTCAGCACCTTCACCTCCATTATGCCCACGCTCTCACTCACGTGACACGTGCCGGTCTCGAAGGTGAATATCCCGGCATGGTCGTCGTCCAGGATGGTAACAGTGGCGACGGCAGGGAACCCGAGCAGGGCCTTGGGGTACGGGAGAGAGTTCGGAGACAGTAGTGTCTCGTCCTCGTCAGACTCCAAGACGCGCACGTTGCTGAGACGCACGAAGAAGTGCTCATCCTCCTCGAAGATGTCGTCATCGATGATGCCGATGCTGATCTCCTTGACGAACTCGCCGGGCTTGAACACCACCGTGCCCTCCGTGAACTCGTAGTCTGCGCCGGCATTGGCTGAGCCATCCTCTGTCTTGTAATCAACATAGATGGTCTTGGCCATATCACCGCCCTTCCTGGAGATGGCCAGCAGGGCGGCGCCGCAGTTCTCCAGGCACTGGTACACGGCGGGTTCGAAGGCCATCCGTGACACGTACTCCTCCACTTCCTCCCCTACCACACACACTTCCTGTACGCTGGCGCTCCTCTTGGTCTGCTCCGCCACGTGCTTCTTCAGGATGTTCCCGGCGCCCGTCATCATGCGCGTGGCCTGGATGCGGTAGAAGGCTCTGCTCTTCTGCTGGTGGGACAAGGCGTAGTAGTTAGCCATCTCTACCAGCTGGTCCATCTCCTTCTCTGGGTGTTTCTGCTTCAGGTCCTTCAGGATCCGGATCATATCCCGCCGAGACTCGTCCACTTCTTTCCCCTCGATCAGGCTGATGAGGTTATGGGCGACGCCTCCGTCGTGGGCGGAGTGCGAGTTGACCATCTTGCCGCCGCCGTCCATCATCTCGATGCCCTTGGAGCGCTCGTGCTCGGTCTCGATGATGACGCCGCGGTGGTTGTCGGCGCGGTACTTCTTGTGCATGAACTTGTAGAAGAGGAGTCGTCGGTCGGCTAGCCAGGTCAGGATGACACAGATGGGGAAGAAGGCCAGGGTGAGCAGCCCCTCCCATATCTGGACCACGTTGGGACTGAACACCGCCAGGATCATGTAGAGCCAGATGTAGGCGAAGATACTCCACGCCGCCGTCACAAAGAACACTCGGAGATGTTTCACCTTCCTCGTCTCTCCCTCGGGGATCACAGACACACACAGGCCGATGATCACGAACATGTTGAAGGCAGCGCTGCCGACGATCGTAGACGGCCCCAGCTCGCCGGCTACGAAGTCGTGTCCGCAGACCTCGATGACAGACAGCAGGATCTCAGGGGTACTAGAACCCAGGGCCATGAGGGTCAGGTTGGAGACCGTCTCGTTCCAGATTCTAATGGTAGCGGTGGTGGTCTCGCCGTTGGCTTTCTTGATAATAATCTCTTTCTCCTGGGAGGTGATGACCTCGATGGCTGCCATGAAGCGGTCTGCTATGATGGACACTCCCAGGAACATGTAGATCATAGCTACGAAGTAGACGATGACTCGGGCCATCTTATCCCCCATGGAGGGGTCCTCAGGGTACCAGATGGGCAGGACGATTCCTGGCTTGCACCTGGACGTGCCCTCGGAACAGGTGGCATTGTGGGAGTCTGTGGTGGCGGGGCTGGGGGTGGTGCGATCGCCCTCTGTGCACAGAAAGGCAGCGGCCACAGAGAGCAGGCCCAACCAGAGGCATGCTGGGTAGGAGGACGACGACCCCGTCCTGATCCCTTGCCCCAGCCTCGTCAGCCTCGGCCTGAAGCGCTCCATCCACCCTCGGGGGTCCTGGGGGTCCTGGGGGTCCTTACCACACTGACGAGCCCTCTGGGATCCAGCACTGGGCTGTCGTTGATACCTCACAACACCTGGAGAGAGAGAGAGAGAGACAGAGAGAGACAGCGAGAGATAGAGAGAGATAGATTCAGACAGCGAGACACAGAGAGAGAAAGAGACACACAGAGACAGAGAGAGAGAGACAGAGACAGAGAGAGACAGAGAGAGAGACAGAGAGAGAGAGAGAGAGAGAGAGAGAGAGAGAGATTAGACATAACATCAACAGAAGACAACAGACTGTGAGAAATAACATCAACAACACAACAACAGTCCACTCTGTACTTGGATACAATACATCTGACAGAGATTAGACATATAATATAGAAACAATACGACAGTCCACTCTGTACTTCCACCTATCAGAGAGAACAGAACACAACAGACTGTGAGACATCAACAACAAGTCCGTCAGTGAATAGCCTTTGAAAACCATAATATTGAGGCAATAATATTGATGTACACTGAGAATACCAAACACCTTCCTAATATTGGCACCTACTACCAAACCCTGTTCAAAGGCACTTACATGTTTTGTCTTTCCTATTCACCCTCTGAATGGCACACATACACAATCCATGTCTCAATTGTCTCAAGGCTTAGAAATCCTTCTTTGACCTGTCTCCCCCCCCCCCTTTCATATATACTGATTGAAGTGGATTTAACAAGTGACATCAATAAGGGATCATAGTTTTCACCTGGATTCACCTAGTCAGTCTATGTCATGGAAAGAGCAAGTGTTCTTAATGTTTTTGTATACTCAGTGTATATGGAAATACATAGTACTGTTACTAAGAGGTCAGGATGGCATTTTTCTGGGCTACTGCTCAAGTCATGCAAATAAATGTGTACATTTCCCAGATGGAGAAATAGGCAGCTGAAGGCATTCGCAGGAAATTACGCTATTTAATCTCAAAAAGTCTAGGCCGTTGGGTGGGGGGTTTAAAGTCTGTCCTAGTAAGGTTTTAAAGTCTGTCCTCGTAAGGTTTTAAAGGCTGTCCTAGTAAGGTTTTAAAGTCTGTCCTAGTAAGGTTTTAAAGGCTGTCCTAGTAAGGTTTTAAAGGCTGTCCTAGTAAGGTTTTAAAGTCTGTCCTAGTAAGGTTTTAAAGTCTGTCCTAGTAAGGTTTTAAAGTCTGTCCTAGTAAGGTTTTAAAGTGTCTGTCCTATATCTATATTTTGGCACAATACTACCTCCATGCTCCCATTCATTTGGTTTCGTTCAGAGGAGTCTTGTGATACCGGTGGGGTTCGTAAAGCAAAACGGAGACATCGAGTTCGGACACTATAGACATTTTCATGAGAAGGACGATTTTCGGGATGTCTCATGGTCTGACACCACTCCTAGCTCGGCCACCTTCCACCGCAGAAGATAGGGGAAGCAGGGGGAGATAGGAAGAGACAGGGAGGAGATAATGGGGAGGCAGGGAGGAGCTAGGGGGAGGCAGGGGAGGCAGGGAGGAGATAAGGGGGAGGCAGGGAGGAGATAGGGGGAGGCAGGGGAGGCAGGGAGGAGATAAGGGGGAGGCAGGGAGGAGATAATGGGGAGGCAGGGAGGAGATAGGGGGAGGCAGGGGAAGCAGGGAGGAGATAGGGGGAGGCAGGGAGGAGATAAGGGGGAGGCAGGGAGGAGATAATGGGGAGGCAGGGAGGAGTTAGGGGAGGCAGGGAGGAGATAGGGGGAGGCAGGGGAGGCAGGGAGGAGATAGGGGGAGGCATGGGAGGCAGGGAGGAGATAGGGGGAGGCAGGGGAGGCAGGGAGGAGATAATGGGGAGGCAGGGAGGAGATAGGGGGAGGCAGGGGAGGCAGGGAGGAGATAGGGGGAGGCATGGGGAGATAGGGGAAGGCAGGGGAGGCAGGGAGGAGATAGGAGGAGATAGGGGGAGGCAGGGAGGAGATAGGGGGAGGCAGGGAGGAGATAACGGGGAGGCAGGGAGGAGATAGGGGGAGGCAGGGGAGGCAGGGAGGAGATAGGGGGAGGCATGGGAGGCAGGGAGGAGATAGGGGGAGGCATGGGAGGCAGGGAGGAGATAGGGGGAGGCAGGGAGGAGATAGGGGAGGCAGGGAGGAGATTGGGGGAGGCATGGGGAGATAGGGGAAGGCAGGGAGGAGATAGGGGGAGGCAGGGGAGGCAGGGAGGAGATAGGGGGAGGCAGGGAGGAGAAAGGGGGAGACATGGGGAGATAGGGGGAGTAGGGGAGGCAGGGAGGAGATAGGGGGAGACAGGGGAGGCAGGGAGGAGATAGGGGGAGGCAGGGAGGAGATAACGGGGAGGCAGGGAGGAGATAGGGGGAGGCAGGGGAGGCAGGAACGAGATAGGGGGAGGCAGGGGAGGCAGGGAGGAGATAGGGGGAGGGCAGGGCGGAGATAACGGGAGATAACGGGGAGGCAGGGAGGGGATAGGGGGAGGCAGGGGAGGCAGGGAGGAGATAGGGGGAGGCAGGGAGGAGATAGGGGGAGGCAGGGAGGAGATAGGGGAGGCAGGGAGGAGATAGGGGGAGGCAGGGGAGGCAGGGAGGAGATAGGGGGAGGCAGGGAGGAGATAGGGGGAGGCAGGGGAGGCAGGGAGGAGATAGGAGGAGGCAGGGAGGAGATAGGGGGAGGCAGGGGAGGCAGGGAGGAGATAGGGGGAGGCAGTGAGGAGATAACGGGGAGGCAGGGAGGCGATAACGGGGAAGCAGGGAGGAGATAGGGGGAGGCAGGGGAGGCAGGGAGGAGATAGGGGGAGGCAGGGGTGGCAGGGAGGAGATAGGGGGAGGCAGGGAGGAGATAATGGGGAGGCAGGGAGGAGATAGGGGGAGGCAGGGGAGGCAGGGAGGAGATAGGGGGAGGCAGGGAGGAGATAACGGGGAGGCAGGGAGGAGATAGGGGGAGGCAGGGGAGGCAGGGAGGAGATAACGGGGAAGCAGGGAGGAGATAGGGGGAGGCAGGGAGGAGATAGGGGGAGGCAGGGGAGGCAGGGAGGAGATAGGGGGAGGCAGGGGAGGCAGGGAGGAGATAGGGGGAGGCAGGGATGAGATAGGAGGAGGCAGGGGAGGCAGGGAGGAGATAGGGGGAGGCAGGGGAGGCAGGGGAGGCAGACACTGAATATCAAGATTTCTGCTCCGACACTGAGGCCTAAACACACACTGACCACTTCCACTAGACAGATCAGTCTGACAATAGTATGGAGCGATTTCAGTGGCAACAAAAATTGTATTTGAATTAAAAATTTAAAACAAAAATGGGAAAATGTATTTTTATTTTGTATTATTCATACCTAATGCACAAATTGAATGAGTGAATTCATAAATTGAACTTGTATTTCATGATTTGAAACTGAATTGAATGAATATTGCATTCAGTTTTAAAATTCGAGGTCAATTAAAATGCATGTTTAAATTGATATTGATGTATTCAGTTTCAATATGGTAGATATTGTCTGTGTATCAAGTTTAGAAACGATCACTTAAAGTTTTTCAAAGTTTCATATATTGAACTTCTCAGATGCATTCAGATTCAGTTCTTAATACCAGAGACAACATCCTGGTACTTTGTCAGCCAGGAAAGGAAGAAGAGAAGCAATAGATTCAAACTCTGTCTGTGGTCAACCGAAGCTTCTGGCGGTCTCTGAAGCCGATGTGGCATGTTTCATGAATTTTCTTCCTATGATTTTAGTTCCGGGATTCTTCCGATGGCATTGAGGAGTACACCACATCAGCCACTGGCTTCATCAATAAGTGCATTGATGAAGTCGTCCCCACAGTGACTGTACGTACATACCCTAACCAGAAGCCATGGATTACAGGCAACATCCGCACTGAGCTAAAGGGTAGAGCTGCCACTTTCCGGGACTCTAACCCGGAAGCTTATAAGAAGTCCTGCTATGTCCTCCGACGAACCATCAAACAGGCAAAGGGTCAATACAGGACTAAGATCGAATCGTACTATAATGGCTCCGACGCTCGTCGTATGTGGCAGGGCTTGCAAACTATTACAGACTACAAAGGGAAGCACAGCCGAGAGCTGCCCAGTGACACAAGCCTACCAGACAAGCTAAATTACTTCTATGCTCACTTCGAGGCAAGTAACACTGAAGCATGCATGAGAGCACTAGCTGTTCCGGACGACTGTGTGATCACGCTCTCCACAGCCGATGTGAGTAAGACCTTTAAACAGGTCAACATTCACAAGGCTGCAGGGCCAGACGGATTACCAGGACGTGTGCTCCAGGCATGTGCTGAACAACTGGCAGGTGTCTTCACTGACATTTTCAACATGTCCCTGATTGAGTCTGTAATACCAACATGTTTCAAGCAGGCCACCATAGTAGACCACCAAGAAAGCGAAGGTAACCTGCCTAAATGACTACCAATCCGTAGCACTCACGTCTGTAGCCATGAAGTGCTTTGAAAGGCTGGTCATGACTCACATCAACACCATTATCCTAGAAACCCTAGACCCACTGCAATTTGCATACCGGCCCAACAGATCCACAAATGACGCAATCTCTATTGCACTCCACACTGCCCTTTCCCACCTGGACAAAAGGAACACCTATGTTTTGTGCGCCGCCCTATGGGACTCCCGGTCACAGAGGCTGTGACACAACCTGAACCAAACTACCCAATAATCCCCTCCATGAAGACTGGGGTTTCAACCTGATGAACCAAACTACCCAATAATCCCCTCCATGAAGACTGGGGTTCAACCTGATGAACCAAACTACCCAATAATCCCCTCCATGAAGCCTGGGGGTCACCCTGATGAACCAAACTACCCAATAATCCCATCCATGAAGACTGGGGGTCAACCTGATGAACCAAACTACCCAATAATCCCCTCCATGAAGACTGGGGTTCAACCTGATGAACCAAACTACCCAATAATCCCCTCCATGAAGACTGGGGTTCAACCTGATGAACCAAACTACCCAGTAATCCCCTCCATGAAGCCTGGGGGTCACCCTGATGAACCAAACTACCCAATAATCCCCTCCATGAAGACTGGGGTTCAACCTGATGAACCAAACTACCCAATAATCCCCTCCATGAAGCCTGGGGGTCACCCTGATGAACCAAACTACCCAATAATCCCCTCCATGAAGACTCACCCTGATGAACCAAACTACCCAATAATCCCCTCCATGAAGACTGGGGTTCAACCTGATGAACCAAACTACCCAATAATCCCCTCCATGAAGCCTGGGGGTCACCCTGATGAACCAAACTACCCAATAATCCCCTCCATGAAGACTGGGGTTCAACCTGATGAACCAAACTACCCAATAATCCCCTCCATGAAGACTGGGGTTCAGCCTGATGAACCAAACTACCCAATAATCCCCTCCATGAAGCCTGGGGTTCAACCTGATGAACCAAACTACCCAATAATCCCCTCCATGAAGCCTGGGGGTCACCCTGATTAACCAAACTACCCAATAATCCCCTCCATGAAGACTGGGGTTCAACCTGATGAACCAAACTACTCAATAATCCCCTCCATGAAGCCTGGGGGTCACCCTGATGAACCAAACTACCCAATAATCCCCTCCATGAAGACTGGGGTTCAACCTGATGAACCAAACTACCCAATAATCCCCTCCATGAAGACTGGGGTTCAGCCTGATGAACCAAACTACCCAATAATCCCCTCCATGAAGCCTGGGGTTCAACCTGATGAACCAAACTACCCAATAATCCCCTCCATGAAGACTGGGGTTCAGCCTGATGAACCAAACTACCCAATAATCCCCTCCATGAAGACTGGGGTTCAACCTGATGAACCAAACTACCCAGTAATCCTCTCCATGTAGCCTAACTCTCACACACACACACACACAAACACACACACACACACACACACACACACACGCACATGCACACGCACGCGCACAATCAAACATGTTTTTTCTTGTATCATGTACAATTATAATTCATATGCTTTGTTTAATTGATTGAACAAACTTTATTTTGTACTTCTATTTGTGGTGTGGTTTGTCCTTTTGGTCTTCGAACCTCACCTGGACACTGTTTTTACCAGTTTTTTTTCAAATCTGTTTTGTCTTTCACTTTCTATTCTTTGGTAGGAATAAAAACATAAAAACCTAGTTTAGTAGACCCCCCCCCCCCCCCCCCCCCCCAAGGCTTTTAGAGGATTTAAATTCAAATTCAATATCCTAATAACATTTTAAAAATATGGAATTCAAATACAATTGATGTTGGCACTGAAATCGTTCCATACAATAGCTGTACAGATATTGTCCACATTCATAAACCCTAAATGGCTAAGGAACTTAAGCACCTCCAGGACTCAACTCTAATGGGACATGACAATGCTCCTTACGATGGCAGGAGTATGGGCCAGAGGCAGTGTGCAGACTGTGGAGCACATGGAGAACAGAACAGTTAGCCAGTTAGCCACACACCACACACTGAGACTGGCTGACTGACTGACTGACTGACTGACTGACTGACTGACTGACTGACTGACTGACTGACTGACTGACAGAGATGATGAGTGCTAACGGGCAGTGGGGACAAGGAGAACAGTTAGCTAGAACCATAGAAATTACATTACTAGAAGCAATTTGACTGAAATCTCTATTCAAGCAATTATATTTCTTTAGCCACCCCATCTGTTGAGGCTGAAAGAGCTAATGAGAACTAACGGGAGACATTTATTCAAGTTTGCCCTCTTCATCTTCTTTCTGGCCCCTCTGTGTGTGTGTGTGTGTGAGTGAGCAGATGGGTCCCCCCTGCTCAGCCCCATCTCAACCAGCCACCTCGCCTGAGGCCCCTGAAGCACACAGCCAATTTAGGATCAATTAGAACAATCTCTACAAGCCATTGTTAACCAGATCATTCTGTTTCTGTCCTCAATCCTACTGAGGATTACAAGTGTTATTACAGAAGCATACCCATTTTCCTTTCACCTTCTCAATACAATGTTTGAATTCGTGTCATTCTAGGTAAGTCTTTTTGTATCAGAAATCAAGGTAAGACCCAAGTGCAGACTGTGTGAAGTAACAATGTTTATTGTAACCACAGGGGCAGGCAAACGACAGGTCAAGGGTCGATAATCCTGAGCAGAGGCCAAGGTACATGACGGCACAGGTATAAATACACAGGGGATAATGGGGAAGATGGGCGACACCTGGAGGGGGGGGTGGAGACAATCACAAAGACAGGTGGAACAGATCAGGGCGTGACATTTTGCCTATGAACGCACATTCCTAAAGGGTTTAGAAAGTAGTGAAGGAAGGAAAGGCTCTATGAGTGTATTATCTTTTGAAAAAGTGACAATGGAGACATTTGTAAAAGACAGAATTCCAGGCAGATACAGCGTTAGGGTTGTAAAATTCTGTACATTTCCCCAAATTCCCAGTTGCTGTTTTTCTTTCTTCAGGAATCCTGGTTGGAAGATTCCTGGAAATATGTGGGAATAAGTAGGAAATCCAGGGAATTTGAGGGGAAATATCCAGAATTGTGCAACCCTAATACTGTATCTAGCTGGAATTTTGTCTCTTTTCCAAATTGCTCCATCATCACTAAATTACCGGAATGTTGCAACACTATCCAGTATAATCCAGTATAATCCAGTATAATCCAGTATAATCCAGTATAATGTATCAATATAGGACTGGACGAGGATTTCTAAAAGATTCACAACATTTCAAGGGTCAAAAATCCTTTCCAGATTTAGAGTAGAGGAAGTTTAATCTACAAAACTCTCCAGACTTCTGGCAGGGCCTCTTCTGGAAAACCCTCTTCCTGCAGGGCCTCTTCAGGCAGGGCCTCTTGTGGCAGGGTCTCTTCTGGCAAGGCCTCTTCTGGCAGGGCCTCTTCTGGCAGGGCATCTTCTGGCAGGGCCTCTCCTCATGCAGGGTCTCTTCTGGCAGGGCCTCTTCTGGCAGGGTCTCTTGTGGCAGGGCCTCTTCTGGCAGGGCCTCTTCTGGCAGGGCCTCTCCTCGTGCAGGGCCTATTCTGGCTGGGCCTATTCTGGCTAGGCCTCTTCTGGCAGGGTCCCTTCTGGCAAGGCCTCTTCTGGCAAGGCCTCTTCTGGCAGGGCCTCTTCTGGCAAGGCTTCTTCTGGCAGAGCCTCTCCTCATGCAAGGCCTCTTCAGGCACAGCCTCTTCTGGCAAGGCCTCTTCAGGCAGGGCCTCTTCTGACAAGGCCTCTTCTGGCTGGGCCTCTTCTGGCAGGGCCTCTTCTGGCAGGGCCTCTTCTGGAAAGGGCCTCTTCTGGCAAGGCCTCTTCTGACAGGGCCTCATCTGGCAGGGCCTCTTCTGGCAGGGCCTCTTCTGGAAAGGGCCTCTTCTGGCAAGGCCTCTTCTGGAAGGGCCTCTTCTGGCAGGGCCTCTTCTGGCAAGGCCTCTTCTGGCAGGGCCTCTCCTCGTGCAGGGTCTCTTCTGGCAGGCCTCTTCAGGCAGGGCCTCTTCTGGCTGGGCCTCTTCTGGAAAGGGCCTCTTCTGGCAAGGCCTCTTCTGACAGGGCCTCATCTGGCAGGGCCTCTTCTGGCAAGGCCTCTTCTGGCAAGGCCTCTCCTTGTGCAGGGCCTCTTCTGGCAGGGCCTCATCTGGCAGGGCCTCTTCTGGCAAGCCCTCTTCTGGCAGGGCCTCTCCTTGTGCAGGGCCTCTTCAGGCACGGGCTTTTCTGGCACGGCCTCTTCTGGCAGGGTCTCTTCTGTCAGGGCTTCTCCTCGTGCAGGGCCTCTTCAGGCAGGGTCTCTTCTGGCAAGGCCTCTTGTGGCAGGGTCTCTGTGGCAGGTCTCTTCTGGCAGGGCCTCTTCTGGCAGGGCCTCTTCTGGCTGGGCCTATTCTGGCAGGGCCTCTCCTCGTGCAGGGCCTCTCCTCGTGCAGGGTCTCTTCTGGCAGGGCCTCTTCTGGCAGGGCCTCTTCTGGCTGGGCCTCTTCTGGCTGGGCCTCTTCTGGCTGGGCCTCTTCTGGCTGGGCCTATGTTGGCAGGGCCTCTCCTCGTGCAGGGTCTCTTCTGGCAGGGCCTCTTCTGGCAGGGCCTCTTCTGGCTGGGCCTCTTCTGGCTGGGCCTCTTCTGGCAGGGCCTCTTCTGGCAGGGCCTATTCTGGCAGGGCCTCTCCTCGTGCAGGGCCTCTCCTCGTGCAGGGTCTCTTCTGGCTGGGCCTCTTCTGGCTGGGCCTATGCTGGCAGGGCCTATGTTGGCAGGGCCTCTCCTCGTGCAGGGTCTCTTCTGGCAGGGCCTCTTCTGGCTGGGCCTCTTCTGGCTGGGCCTCTTCTGGCTGGGCCTATGCTGGCAGGGCCTATGCTGGCAGGGCCTCTCCTCGTGCAGGGTCTCTTCGGGCAGGGCCTCTTGTGGCAGGGTCTCTTCTAGCTGGACCTATTCTGGCAGGGCCTCTTCTGGCAGGGCCTTTTCTGGCAGGGCCTCTCCTGGCAGGGCCTCTCCTCGTGCAGGGTCTCTTCTGGCAAGGCCTCTTGTGGCAGGGTCTCTTGTGGCAGGGCCTCTCCTCGTGCAGGGCCTCTTCAGGCACGGCCTCTTCTGGCAAGTCCTCTTCTGGCAAGGCCTCTTCGGGCAGGGCCTCTCCTGGCAGGGTCTCTTGTGGCTGGGTCTCTTCTGGCTGGGCGTCTTCTGGCAGGGTCTCTTCTGGCAGGGCCTCTTCTGGCAGGGCCTCTTCTGGCAGGGCCTCTTCTGGCAGGGCCTCTTCTGGTAGGGCCTATTCTGGCAGAGCCTCTCCTTGTGCAGGGTCTCTTCTGGCAGGGCCTCTTCTGGCAGGGTCTCTTCTGGCAGGGCCTCTTCTGGTAGGGCCTATTCTGGCAGGGCCTCTCCTTGTGCAGGGCCTCTTCTGGCAAGGCCTCTTCTGGCAGAGCCTCTCCTTGTGCAGGGTCTCTTCTGGCAGGGCCTCTTCTAGCAGGGCCTCTTCTGGCAGGGCCTCTCCTTGTGCAGGGCCTCTTCTGGCAGGGCCTCTTCTAGCAGGGCCTCTTCTGGCAGGGCCTCTCCTTGTGCAGGGCCTCTTCTGGCAAGGCCTCTTCTGCACAATCAAGCATAAGTCAGAGAACTCAAACGATCAGAGAGACACACACACACACACACAGCACAGCCTCCACTCCCTAATAGCCTACAGCTGTTTGCGCTCTCTCTCTCTCTCTCTCTCTCTCTCTCTCTCTCTCTCTCTCTCTCTCTCTCTCTCCCTCTCTCTCTCTCTCTCTCTCTCTCTCTCTCTCTCTCTCTCTCTCTCTCTTTCTCCATGGTACTGGTTAAATAAAGTAGCAAAAAAAAAAGTGCTTTTCTGCTGCTTCCCTTACTCGGATCGGACCGGTTGTCCTATAGTTCCTTTTCGGAAAAGTTTTTTTTACAAATGAATTCATGCATATTGGGTCCGAGGCTTTCCCGTGTCCATTTCAGAACGGGAACTCTTAACACCCATCACCATTTGTCCCCACCATTCTGATTATTAAAATTCAATTATGAAGTGTTGGGAGAGTGTTTAGAGGGATATTAGAGCGCTAAGTACCAGGCCATTAGCGAAAGGCTGTTAGCGAGTTTGGAAGGCTACCCATCAGCACCATTCATATACAAAGTTTTGGATGGGATTACCGTGACCAACGATCACAGAGCACCTCATCTCTGCTGTCACATCCAACCTGGATGGATATTTGGGTTTTAATACAGACGAGAACACTGAATCCAGCTTCACACAGATATGAGCGGGCGAAGAGTAGCCTACCATGAGATTTGCACTGTCGACCCCCGCGCCCTGACTTTGAGAAGCTCCGACTCGACATGCTTCAAACACACCCGTCTCATTAGTGGTGGTGAGATAAGAGACATTACGTCAGACTAGTTTGTAATTGACTGTCACAGTCCCACATTAATAGTATGTGATGGTGAGTCGAGAAGACAATCAGAAATACTGTTAAAAAAAAATTCTATTGACAGCCATAGCCCCAAATAATTTTTTTTTATATTGGTTGTTAATTACAATTTTTTTTCACATAATTGGGTTAATTTTTCAGATATCAAAATGGGATCGTAGGCCCAAAAAACTTTGGGAACCCTTGCAGTAAAGGGTTAACAAAATCTATGGTGAGCTTCGATTGGTCACTCACATCATAATATTGTGGAGGATTCGAATAAAGTTCAGCTTTCCCCAACTTTAGTCCCGCCCTGTTCAGCTCGCCTCGCTCAACGCTCCGCCCACACACACACTCCCCGTTCTCTTGATTCACATCCATTGACTTCCGATTGTGCGATGACACTTTCTAGCGTAAACAAACTATCGGCATTAGAAGCGAACTACAACATTCATCCCTATGGAAAACACCAACTCAATACTATACAGGTTAGGTCATTTCTTGTGTAATAACGTGTTTTTTTTTTTTTTACGAGATTAATTACAAATGTTATTACACTGGTATAAGAAAAACGTAATATTAAGGGTTTGAAATATTCATTTGAACAGGCTATGCATGTGCAATAGGCTGTAGACCTTTCAAAACTTGGGACTAAAATCTGTACCTATATTGTGACGTCATTGAAGGACCTCCCTAATCTGGCGCTGTGAAGAGGGCCTCTTCTTATGTGCATACATAGCTGGATAGGCCTCCCTCCCTCCATCCCTCTTAGCCCGTCACACAGCAGACGCGTCCGAGCCGGCAGTGAACGTAACTCTGAGACACACGACAAGACTTTGTAGCCTGGCACGAGAGTGGAGAAACTGACACGGGGTGTTTAAAGGTGTCTATATGTGAGGCCCTCAAACAGGCAGTCAGCAGACTCAGCAGGTCGACGTGGAGACAGCTAGCCTCAGCTGTTGCTAAATCAATCATCCATAAGGCTTTTTTTTCTCTCTCTCTCCTCTCGCAGTTGCAGGCACATCCAATTCCCTCTAACCTAAAGGGGGAAATCCCTGACATAGCCTACAATAAGGCCATACCGCATACCTCTATTATGAATAAAATGATTATGAATGAAACACAGATCCTGCAGGTAGCAAGCCAAGTTTAAGTGCTAAATTATTACGAGTGTATTTAATCCTATAGGCCTATAGCAACACTAGCTACTGCCTACTACCATCATCAACAGAAACGTCACTAGGCTTCCCTTCCATAATAGTGACACAGTGGTGTAAATAATAAGGTCATGTGATCAATGGTCGCCTAATTAATCATCCATAGACCGAACACGGCCAGGTGGTAGGCTAGCCCATCATAGGCTTGGCATGGCACACCGCTTTAGTATACACACACAGAGAGAGAGAGAGAGAGAGAGAGAGAGAGAGAGAGAGAGAGCACCGCTCAAACACTCCTCGTCCTCAAATCTGGAGATGGACATGTTACTGACTCATTGGCGCATAGCCAGGCGACATTTGCTGGGATGATGTCAAGCGATCTTACATGAATAGCGTAGTGGAACCATATGGCCAACGGTTGTGTGTGTTTAACACTCACATTATCATTGTCCTTATTATAGGCTACTGTTATTAATTGTACGCAACAACAAAAAAAACATAACACCGCGTCATCGTTTCAGTAGCGCCTCGGATGTTGGTCTAGCGGTGTGTCTGCGTCGCTCACCAGAAACGCGGTAGCCTCGAATGTATAGGAGGTTATGTCATGCGGATCATTGCTACTAACGAGACCCATACGAATTCATTACAGCCTACCTGTAGTTTGTATTCTGAAGTGTTTTCGACACTGCGTAATGCCCCCTTTTTTTTCCTTCCAAATCGACCCTTTTTACTCCGAGGTATCTATCGTTCAGCAGTAAACGTTTATATCGTTTGTATGAGCTCTTCCTTCTCCTCAGTCAAACGTGCTGTAGACTAGCTACTGCCGTTGAAAGAATAACCCCCAGGGGCGATATCGGTTTGGTTTCCTCACGCACAATCAAACTGGTCCCCTAAGCTCCGCTCTGCTTCTGGCCGATCGATCAAAAGCGGAGGTTGATGGCTCGCTTTTACATGTCCTCTCCTCTTGCCCGGTAATGTAATGTCCAGCACCACCGCGGTGACTAGAATGGTTTTTTTTTTTCTGCGGTCGGAAGAAGCCGTCGGATGGAACTTTGGACTCGGAATCCATGCAAACCAAACAGCTCTTCTCCCGCAAACCGAGAGACAGTAGATGCTTGCCTCGTCTCCAGTCCGTTTCCTCTGTGTTAGCGCAACACAAACAAACAAAAAAGGTTTTATGATGGTCTTGTTTAAACTGTGTGGCTCCTTTTTGCTGTCCAGTCCGTTGGTCAATTTATATATATATTTTTTTATTGAATATAGTATTTTACACTATGCCTATTCCATTATTCTGTCCCTATTTCGGAAGCTTCGCAGTAGACTTGCTATTCAACGTGAGCAATGCCTATCTCCCCCCCCCCCCCCCCCCCCCCCATGCCTCTCAATCGCCCCCCCTTCACCTAAAGTCACACAGACATACTCGCGTGTCCACGTCACTATCAGCTGGGTGAGAGAACGAGCGACACCACAAACCGTGAATATCCTGTATTATTGTATTGGTGCAGATGGGGGACGGGGAGGCAGAGGAGAGAGGAGAGGAGATGAGAGGAGGGAGGGAGAAGAGAGGAGAGGAGATGAGAGGAGGGAGAAGAGAGGAGAGGAGATGAGAGGAGGGAGAGGAGAGGAGAGGAGATAATCTACGTAGCGGGATAGACTCAGATCAAATGGAACGCTAATTCATTAGAATTATATTGGTCACGAAACGGATTCTCTTTGGCATTTTAAATCAAATTAAAAGTTTATTGGTCGTTTACACAGATTAGCAGATAAAAGCAGGTGCACGAAGAGGTTGTGTTACCAGCTTCAACAGTGGAGTAGAATGTCACTACGACACAATATGTCAATACAAAACAATACACAATAATCACAAATCAAGAAATATCAGGATGAGTCCAATTACAATCAAAGCAGCACTGTGTCAGTAATCGTAATGGCAATCTGTGTGCAGGCTATATACCGCGCCTATAGGGAAAGTCTACACAGCTTTTGCAGTCTTCACATTTTGCTGCCTTAAAAAATTAAATGTAAAAATGTTCCAAGTGAAAGAAAATTTTCCAAGTGAAAGAAAATTATAAAACATTTTCAAAATAAATTAAATATGAAAACGTCTTGATTGCGTATATCTTCACGCCTCAGAGTTCATAGTTGGTGGAAGCACCTTTGGAAGCCAATACAGCTGTTAGTCATTTTGAAGAAGATTCTACCAAATTTGCACAACTCTTAGGGAAACATATACCCATTGTTTGTGTCTGAATTGCTGAAGCTCAGTACATTTGGTTGGTAATCATTGATACACAGCAATATTCATACATTGTCTCAGATTTTCAAGCACATTTAAGTCAACACTGAGACTGGATCACTCAGGAACCCTCAACACCTCTTGGAAAGCCATTCTGGTGTGTATTTGACATTAAAATGTGTTTAATTGTCCCGCTGAAGATATACAACTCAGGGTTAGGTATTCAGATGTCTGAGGCACGGTTTCCTCTAACTTTTTACCTGGGCTTTGTTCCTTTCATATTTATTTTGATCCTGAAAAACTTAACAGTCCCTGCTGGTGACAAGCATACCCATAACATGATGCTGCCGCCACCATACTTGACAATAGAGAGGTTTTCACTCTGTGTTCTGTTGTATTAGTTATGACCCAAACAAGTAGTTTTTAACTCAGGCCAAAAAGTTAATTTCTTTGCCGTGTTGTCTTGCAGTATTAGTTAACGGCCTTGTTGTAAACAGAATGGATGATTCTGAGAGTATTTTTTTTAAACACAGGCTTCATTCTTTTCACTTTGTCATACAGGCCAGTAATGTGTAGTGAATGCAATATTGTTGATCCTTTGTATTTTCAAGTATGGTGGTGGCAGCATCATGTTATGGGTATGCTTGTCACCGGCAGGGACTGTTAAGTTTGTCAGGATCAAAATAAATATGAAAGGAGCAAAGCCCAGGTAAAACGTTAGAGGAAACCCTGCCTTAGACATCTGGAAATCACTGCGAGAGTGTTTTATTTTTCAGTAGGACAATTACTGCTCCAGTTTCAACTGTTCTGCCTGTGGCTATGGAACCCTGACCTGTTCACCGGACGTGATACCTTGTCCCGGACCTGCTGTTTTCGATCCTCATTTCTCTACCGCACCTGCTGTCTGTAACTCTGAATGATCGGCTATGAAAAGCCAACTGACATTTACTCCTGAGGTGCTGACCTGTTGCACCCTCTACAACCACTGTGATTATTATTATTTGTCCCTGCTGGTCATCTATGAACGTTTGAACATCTTGGCCATGTACTGTTATAATCTCTACCCGGCACAACCAGAAGAGGACTAGCCACCCATCAGAGCCTGGTTCCTCTCTAGGTTTCTTCCTAGGTTCCTGCCTTTCTACTGAGTTTTTCCTAGCCACGTGCTTCTACATCTGCATTGCTTGCTGTTTGGGGTTTTAGGCTGGGTTTCTGTATAGCACTTTGTGACATCGGCTGATGTAAAAAGGGCTTTATAAATACATTTGATTGAATTACTCAAATTTCTATTCCAAAGACACACCAGAATGGTTTCCCAAGAGGTGTTGAGTGTTCCTGAACGGTCTAGTCTCAGTCCTGACTTAAATCTGCTTGAAAATCTGTGACAAGGTTTGAATATTACTGGATATCAGTGATTCCCAACCAAATTTACTGAGCTTGAGAAATTAGGACAAAGACAGTGGATATACACTATATATACAAAAGTACACTACATGACGAAAAGTATGCATACACTGTGCGAAAAAACTGTATATAAACCAAAAGGTCTCTAAGGTGCAGGGGCAGAGTACTGCGCAGGAAAGCGGTTGGTGTTAGCTAGTGATGGCTGTTCAACCATCTGATGGCCTGGAAATAGAAGCTGTTTTTCAGTCTCTCAGTTCCGGCTTTGATACTGTTTCTGTCTGCTATGGTAACAGAGTGAGCAGGCCATGACTCGGGTCGCTGGGGTCTTTCATGATCTTCATTGCCTTCCTTTGACGCTGAGTATTATACATGTCCTGGAGGGCAGGCAGTGTACCTCTATAGAGCCGTGCGGTTGAGGGCGGTGCAGTTGCTGTAGCAAGTGGTGGTGCAGCCCGACAGAATGCTCTCAATGGTGCATCTGTAGAAGTTCGTAAGGATCTTAGAATTTCTTTAGCCGCCTGAAGCTCGCCATTGTGGCTGGACATTTTAACAGAATGAATCTGAGGACTGTTTTACCAAAACTTTAAGCAGACCAGACCAAGGGGCATTGCTACTGTCCCTTCCTGGATAGATACAAAGCCCCTCCTCCCCGCACCCCCCTTTCGGCAAATTGGATCACTCCCTTTTCTCCCTATAGTATACACAGAAGCCGAAGCAGGAAGTGCCCGTTACTAGAACTTTTCAACGCTGGTCAGATCAATCGGAATCTACGCTCTAGCAAAGTTTTGCTTCCTTGGATTGGGAAATGTTACGTGTCGTTTCCGAGAATAACATAGACGAATACAATGACTCTGTCACTGTGTTCATCAGAGAGAGGATGTTGTCCCAAACAGTGAAGATTCAAACATTCCCCAATTTAAAAACGTGGATTGATGGCAGTATTAGCATTAAACTGAAAGGAGGCAATTTAACCACTGTAAGTAGACCGGGAACTTGGACAAGTATAAAAAGACCAGCTATGACCTCGCAAACGTCAAGACAAAGACAAAGTGTTGTCGCAATTCAACGGCTCAGACACGAAGTGCATGTGGCAGGGACAGATTATAAACCAGATGCGCTGCACACCAACGCTTCTCTCCCAGAGAAGATGAACACCTTCTTTACCCACTTCGAGGCAGTCAAGACCGAGCTGCCGACGGGCCCCTCCGTGGCAATGATGACATTTGCCATTTTAAGGGAATCAAATCAAATCATATTGTATTTGTCACATGCGCCGAAAACAACAGGTGTAGACCTTACAGTGAAATGCTTACTTACAAGCCCTTATCCAACAATGCAGTTTTAAGAAAAAAAAGGGTTAACTAAAAAATAGATGAGAAAAAAATTGAAAATAAAAGTAACAAATAATTAAACAGCGGCAGCAAAATAAGAATAGTGAGGCTATATACAGGGGGTACCGGTACAGAGTCAATGTGGAGACTATATATATACAGGGTGTTACGGTACAGAGTCAATGTGGAGGCTATATACAGGGTGTTACGGTACAGAGTCAATGTGGAGGCTATATACAGGGGTTACCGGTACAGAGTCAATGTGGAGGCTATATAGAGGGGGTACCGGTACAGAGTCAATGTGGAGGCTATATACAGGGGGTACCGGTACAGAGTCAATGTGGAGGCTATATACAGGGGGTACCGGTACAGAGTCAATGTGGAGGCTATATACAGGGGGTACCGGTACAGAGTCAATGTGGAGACTATATACAGGGTGTACCGGTACAGAGTCAATGTGGAGGCTATATACAGGGGGTACCAGTACAGAGTCAATGTGGAGGCTATATACAGGGGGTACCGGTACAGAGTCAATGTGGAGACTATATACAGGGTGTTACCGGTACAGAGTCAATGTGGAGGCTATATAGAGGGGGTACCGGTACAGAGTCAATGTGGAGACTATATACAGGGTGTTATGGTACAGAGTCAATGTGGAGGCTATATAGAGGGGGTACCGGTACAGAGTCAATGTGGAGGCTATATACAGGGGTTACCGGTAGAGTCAATGTGGAGGCTATATAGAGGGGGTACCGGTACAGAGTCAATGTGGAGGCTATATACAGGGTGTACCGGTACAGAGTCAATGTGGAGGCTATATACAGGGGGTACCAGTACAGAGTCAATGTGGAGGCTATATAGAGGGGGTACCGGTACAGAGTCAATGTGGAGGCTATATACAGGGGGTACCAGTACAGAGTCAATGTGGAGGCTATATAGAGGGGGTACCGGTACAGAGTCAATGTGGAGGCTATATACAGGGGGTACCAGTACAGAGTCAATGTGGAGGCTATATAGAGGGGGTACCCAGTTATTCGAGGTAATTACGTATATATAGGTAGAGTTAAAGTGACTATGCACAGATAATAAACAGAGAGTAGCAGAAGCGTAAAAGAGGGGTCTAGGTAGCCCTTTGATTAGCTGTTTGGACCTAGACTTGGCGCTCCGGTACCGCTTGGCGTGCGGTAGCAGAGAGAACAGTCCAGTAGGGTGGCTGGAGTCTTTTACAATTTTTAGGACCTTCCTCTGACACCGCCTGGTATAGAGGTCCTGGATGGCAGGAATCTTGGCCCAGTGATGTACTGGGCCGTACGCACTACCCTCTGTAGTGCCTTGCGGTCGGAGGCCAAGCAGTTGCCATACCAGGCAGTGATGCAACCGGTCAGAATGCTCTTGATGGTGCAGCTGTAAAACCTTTTGAGGATCTGGGGATGCAAGCCACATCTTTTCAGTCTCCTGAGGGGGAATAGGCTTTGTCATGCCCTCCTCACGACTGTCTTGGTGTGTTTGGACCATGATAGTTTGTTGGTGATGAGGACACCAAGGCACTTGAAGCTCTCAACCTGCTCCACTACAGCCCGTCGATGAGAATGTGGGCATGCTCGGTCCTCCTTTTCCTGTAGTCCACAATCATCTCCTTTGTCTTGATCACCACACGGCCAGGTCTCTGACCTCCTCCCTATAGGCTGTCTCATTGTTGTCGGTGATCAGGCCTACCACTGTTGTGTCATCGGAAAATTTGATAATGATGTTGGAGTCGTGCCTGGCCGTGCAGTCATGAGTGAACAGGGAGTACAGAAGGGGACTGAGCACGCACCCATGAGGGACCCCCGTGTTGAAGGTCAGCGTGGCGTATGTGTTGTTACCCACCCTCGCCCCCTGGGAGCGGCCCGTCAGGAAGTCCAGGATCCAGTTGCAGAGGGAGGTGTTTAGTCCCAGGGTCCTTAGCTTGGTGATGAGCTTTGAGGGCACTGTGGTGGTGAACACTGAGCTGTAGTCAATGAATAGCATTCTCACATAGGTGTTCATTTGTCCAGCTGGGAAAGGGCAGTGTGAAATGCAATAGAGATTGCATCATCTGTGGATCTGTTGGGACGGTATGCAAATTGGAGTGGGTCTAGAGATTCTTGGTTAATGGTGTTGATGTGAGCCATGACCAGCATTTCAAAGCACTTCATGGCTACAAACGTGAGTGCTACGGGTCTGTAGTCATTTAGGCAGATTACCTTAGTGTTCTTGGGCACAGGGACTATGGTGGTCTGCTTGAAACATGTTGGTATTACAGACTCAGACAGAGAGAGGTTGAAAATGTCAGTGAAGACACTTGCCAGTTGGTCAGCGCATGCTCGGAGTACACGTCCTGGTAATCCGTCTGGCCCTGCGGCCTTGTAAAAGGTCTTGACCTGTTTAAAGGTCTTACTCACATTGGCTACGGAGAGCGTGATTACAGTCGTCTGGAACAACTGATGCTCTCATGCATGCTTCAGTGTTACTTGCTTCGAAGCGAACATAAAAGTAATTTAGCTCGTCTGGAAGGCTTGTGTTACTGGGCAGCTCGCAGCTGTGCTTACATATGGGGTATGTAATCGTTTGCCAGCCCTGCCACATCCGACGAGCATCGGAGCCGGTGTAGTATGATTCAATCTTAGTCCTATATTGATGCTTTGCCTGTTTTATGCTTTGTCGGAGGGTATAGTGGGATTTCTTATAAGCTTCCTGGTTAGAGTCCCGCTCCTAGAAAGAGGCAGCTCTATCCTTTAGGTCAGTGTGAATGTTGCCTGTAATCCATGGCTTCTGGTTGGGGTATGTACGTACAGTCACTGTGGGGATGACGTCCTCGATGCACTTATTGATAAAGCCAGTGACTGATGTGGTGTACTCCTCAATGCCATCGGAAGAATCCCAGAACATGTTCCAGTCTGTGATAGCAAAACAGTCCTGTAGTTTAGCATCTGCTTCATCTGACAACTTTTTTTATAGACCGAGTCACTGGTGCTTCCTGTTTTAGTTTTTGCTTGTAAGCAGGAATCAGGGGGAAATCATTTTGGTCAGATTTGCCAAATGGAGGGCGAGGTAGAGCTTTGTACGCATCTCAAGGCCAGAATGGATTTTCACAACTAAAAGATGGTGGAATCAGGGACCATTTCCCCTCACTCTTATAGTATTCTCCTTCTGTATGATATTCCACACATTCAGAGATATCTGGCTAAATTAGATCTGATGTAATTTAATTGAAATGGTTGTTCAACCCCAGTAGCTCACTGCAGATAGAGCTGTGTGTGTGTGTGTGTGTGTGTGTGTGTGTGTGTGTGTGTGTGTGTGTGTGTGTGTGTGTGTGTGTGTGTGTGTGTGTGTGTGTGTGTGTGTGTGTGTGTGTGTGTGTGTGTGTGTGTGTGTGTGTGTGTGTGTGTGTCTGCATCTCTGTCAGGTTGGCTGAAGCAGAACATGATTCCCAGAGCAGTCACACACTTTTTCTGAACAAGTACTTATTGATTTCTACATAGACTACACAGTCATACAAAATCACTAGATGTTACAGTAGATTTATCCCAGATTCAATTTGGGATGAAATAGACAGTCATGAAATGAATGAAACAAATTTAATGAATGAAACAAAGAGAATAAATGAAAGAGAATAAATGAAACAAATTTAATGAATGAAACAAAGAGAATAAATGAAAGAGAATAAATTAAACAAAGAGAATGAATGAAACAAAGAGAATAAATGAAACAAAGAGAATAGAGAAATGCATAATATTTATTGTACGTCTTTCCACAAAGTAGTTTAGAGAAGTACAGTGCCTTGCAAAAGTATTCACCCACCCCCCCCCCCCCCCCCCCCCCCCCTGGCGTTTTTCCTATTTTGTTGCATTACAACCTGTAATTTAAATTGATTTTTATTTGCATTTCATGTAATGGACATACACAAAATAGTCCAAATTGGTGGAGTGAAATGAAAAAAATGACTTGTTTAAAAGATTTCATTAAAATAAAAAAACGGAAAAGTGGTGCGTGTATATGTTTTCACCCCCTTTGCTTTGAAGCTACTAAATAAGATATGATGCAGCCAATTACCTTCAGAAGTCACATAATTACTTAAATAAAGTCCACCTGTGTGCAATCTAAGTGTCATATAATCTGTCACATGATCTCAGTATATATACACCTGTTCTGCAAGGCCCCAGAGTCTCCAACACCACTAAGCAAGGTGCACCACCAAGCAAGCGGCACCATGGAGACCAAGGAGCTCTCCAAACAGGTCAGGGACAAAGTTGTGGAGAAGTAAAGATCAGGGTTGGGTTATAAAAAATATCAGAAACTTTGAACATCCCACTGAGCACTATTAAATCCATTATTAAAAAATGGAAAGAATATGGCACCACAACAAACCTGCCAAGAGAGGTTAGGCAAGGACCAGGCAAGGAGGGCTTTAATCAGAGAGGCAACAAAGAGACCAAAGATAACCCTGAAGGAGCTGCATAGCTCCACAGCGGAGATTGGAGTATCTGTCCACAGGACCACTTTAAGCCATACACTCCACAGAGCTGGGCTTTACAGAAGAGTGGCCAGAAAAAAAAACATTGCTTAAAGAAAAATATAAGCAAACACGTTTGGTGTTTGCCAAAAGGCATGTGGGAGACTCCCCAAACATATGTATGAAGGTACTCTGGTCAGATGAGACTAATATTTAGCTTTTTGGCCATCAAGGAAAACGCTATGTCTGGCGCAAACCCAACACCTCTCATCACCCCGAGAACCACATCCCCACAGTGAAGCATAATGGTGGCAACATCATGCTGTGGGGATGTTTTTCATCGGCAGGGACAGGGAAATTCTTGAGGGAAACCTGTTTCAGTCTTCCAGAAATTTGAGACTGGGACAGAGGTTCACCTTCCAGCAGGACAATGACCCTAAGCATACTGCTAAAGCAACACTTGAGTGGTTTAAGGGGAAACATTTAAATGTCTTGGAATGGCCTAGTCAAAGCCCAGACCTCAATCCAAGTGAGAATCTGTGGTATTGTAACGGTCGTCGTACGTCATGGACCAAGGCGCAGAGGGTCAAGTGCTCATAGTGACTTTTATTGAACACAAAATTAAATTAAACAAAACAAGAAAACGATAAACGAACGACAGCTAACAGTTCTGCAGGCTAAACATAGCAGTGCACGAATACAACTTCCCACAAAGGGACAGGTGAAAACAGGCTACCTAAGTATGACTCTCAATCAGCAACAACTCATGTACAGCTGTTCCTGATTGAGAGGCCAACACAGGCCAACACAAAGAAATACACAACATAGATAGAACCTAGAATACGACACATAGAACATAAACCAAAAACCCCGGAATACTCAAACCAAACACCCCTCTACATAAACACACACCCCAAACCACATAAAACAAATACCCCCCTGCCACGTCCTGACCAAACTACAATAACAAATGACCCCTTTACTGGTCAGAACGTGACAGGTATGACTTAAAGATTGCTGTACACCAGCAGGAACCCATCCAACTTGAAGGAGCTGGAGCAGTTTTGACTTGAAGAATGTGTAAAAATCCCAGTGGCTAGATGTGCCAAGCTTATATAGAGACATACCCCAAGAGACTTGCAGATGTAATTGCTGCAAAAGGTGGCTCCACAAAGTATTGACTTTGGGGGCGTGAATAGTTATGCAGTCTGTTTTTTTTGTCTTATTTCTTGTTTGTTTCACAAGAAAAAATATTTTGCAACTTCAAAGTGGTAGGCATGTTGTGTAAATCAAATGATACAAACCCCCCCAAAAATCTATTTTAATTCCAGGTTGTAAGGCAACAAAATAGGAAAAATGCCAAAGGGGGTGAATACTTTCGCAAGCCACTGTAAGCTGCATGTATCCATATCTTTTAGATTCATAGTACTGTAGGTTAGATATAATGAAAATGGCTGCAGTTTTACGGGAGCCTAACCAGTAGTGATATTATGTGGGGGTTTTCCACGTTATTTGTAACTTATTTTGTACATAATGTTTCTGCCACCATATCTTACGGCAAAAAAAGAGCTTCTGGATATCAGGACAGCGATCACTCACCTCGGATTAGACAAAGGTTTTTTTCTCTAACAAGCAGGACGCACAGGACATTCTCCAAACACCCGACAAGGCCAACATCCCAGTTATTTGCAAGAGGAAGAGACGCAGGTACAGAGGACACAGAGCGGGATGCCTCGTAAGGATCCACAGAAGGCGAGTGGGAAAGCTGCCGTTACCGTCAATATTACTCGCCAACGTGCAATCATTGGACAATAAATTAGACGAGGTACGATCACAACTATCCTACCAACGGGACATCAAAAACTGTACTATCCTATGTTTCACGGAAACGTGGCTGAATGATGACATGGATATTCAGCTAGCGGGATATTCGCTGCACCGGCAAGATAGAACAGCACACTCTGGTAAAACGTGGTCTTCCTGTCTGGGTTGGCGCCCCCCCCTTGGGTTGTGCCATGGCGGAGATCGTTGTGGGCTATACTCGGCCTTGTCTTAGGACGGTAAGTTGGTGGTTGGAGACATCCCTCTAGTGGTGTGGGGGCTGTGCTTTGGCCCTGTCCGGGGGTATCATCGGATGGGGCCACAGTGTCTTCTGATCCCTCCTGTCTCAGCCTCCAGTATTTATGCTGCAGTAGTTTATGTGTCGGGGGGCTAGGGTCAGTCTGTTACATCTGGAGTATTTCTCTTGTCTTATCCGGTGTCCTGTGTGAATTTAAATATGTTCTCTCTAATTCTCTCTTTCTCTCTTTCTGTCTTTCTCTCGGAGGACCTGAGCCCTAGGACCATGCCTCAGGACTACCTGGCATGATGACTCCTTGCTGTCCCCAGTCCACCTGGCCGTGCTGCTGCTCCAGTTTCAACTGTTCTGCCTGCGGCTATGGAACCCTGACCTGTTCACCGGACGTGCTTGTTGCACCCTCGACAACTACTATGATTATTATTATCTGACCATGCTGGTCATTTATGAACATTTTAACATCTTGACCATGTTCTGTTATAATATCCACCCTGCACAGCCAGAAGAGGACTGGCCACCCCTCATAGCCTGGTTCCTCTCTAGGTTTCTTCCTAGGTTTTTGGCCTTTCTAGGGAGTTTTTCCTAGGGAGTTTTTCCTAGCCACCGTGCTTCTTTCACATGCATTGCTTGCTGTTTGGGATTTTAGGCTGGGTTTCTGTACAGCACTTTGAGATATCAGCTGATGTACGAAGGGCTATATAAATAAATTTGATTTGATTTGATGAGGAGGGGCGGTCTGTGCATATTTGTAAACAAAAGCTGGTGCAAGATATCTAAGGAAGTCCCTAGATTTTGCTTGCCTGAGGTAGAGTATCTTGTGATAAATTGTAGACCACACTACCTACCTAGAGAGTTTTCAGCTATACTTTTCGTGGCTGTTTATTTACCGCCACAGACGGATGCTGACACTAAGACCGCACTCAGTCAGCTGTATAAGGAAATAAGCAAACAAGAAACCACTCACCCAGAGGCGGCGCTCCTAGTGGTCGGAGACTTTAATGCAGGGACATGTAAATCAGTTCTACCTAATTTCCATCAACATGTACTCAACACACAGAGACGCGTACAAAGCTCTCCCTCACCCTCCATTTGGTAAATCCGACCACAATTCTATCCTCCTGATTCCTGCAAACAAGCAAAAATTAAAGCAGGAAGCACCAGTGACTCAGTCAATAAAAAAAGTGGTCAGATGAAGCAGATGCTAAACTACAGGACTGTTTTGCTATCACAGAATGGAACATGTTCCGGAATGATTCCGATGGCATTGAGGAGTACACCACATCAGTCACTGGCTTTATCAATAAGTGCATCGAGTACGTTGTCCCCACAGTGACTGTACGTACATACCCCAACCAGAAGCCATGGATTACAGGCAATATTCGCACTGAGCTAAAGGGTAGAGCTGCTGCTTTCAAGGTGCAGGACTCTAACCCGGAAAATTATAAGAAATCCTGCTATGCCCTCCGACGAACCATCAAACAGGCAAAGCGTCAACACAGGGCTAAGATTGAATCGTACTACACTGGCTCCAACGCTCGTCTTATGTGGCAGGGCTTGCAAACTATTACAGACTACAAAGGGAAGCACAGCCGCGAGCTGCCCAGTGACACGAGCCTACCAGACGAGCTAAATGACTTCTATGCTTGCTTCGAGGCAAGCAACACTGAGGCACGCATGAGAGCACCAGCTGTTCCGCACGACTGTGTGGAACTAATTGGTAGGTCTGAAATGACTTTGTGACTTCTGTGAACGTTCATTACCCTCCTTTTAGGTTTTATCAGAGTAAATAACCCACGGACACTAGAGAAGCTTAACCAAGTTTAATTCTTCCCAAAGTGTCGATAATTGTAATTCAGACAAATTCAGACAAAAAAAACATTTCACACAAGCACTGATATTTAACCCTTTCTCCTAGGCGGAGTCTCCTCCTCCACAACTGAACAGCCAATACATCTCTGTTGCTAGACAAAACCTTAGTGATATCTGTTCTTCCTCTCTTCATCTGATCTGACCTCTAACCCCAAAGTACTCACTCCTCCCCAACTGAAGGCTGTCATGGTTATTGATACCAGACTGTGTCTCTTCTCCTCCCATAGGATCCCTGATGGCTAACAATAACATATCCTGACATAATGTAAACGTTATACATTACCCTCTCTCCCTCAGTGACATACCCTGACATAATGTAAACGTTATACATTACCCTCTCTCCCTCAGTGACATACCCTGACATAATGTAAACGTTATACATTACCCTCTCTCCCTCAGTGACATACCCTGACATAATGTAAACGTTATACATTACCCTCTCTCCCTCAGTGACATACCCTGACATAATGTAAACGTTATACATTTCCCTCTCTCCCTCAGTGACATATCCTGACATAATGTAAACGTTATACAGGACCCTCTCTCCCTCAGTGACATACCCTGACATAATGTAAACGTTATACATTACCCTCTCTCCCTCAGTGACATATCCTGACATAATGTAAACGTTATACATTACCCTCTCTCCCTCAGTGACATATCCTGACATAATGTAAACGTTATACATTACCCTCTCTCCCTCAGTGACATTTGGTAGTTTCTAAGATCTCCACCCGTCTCTCCTTATCAATGCCTGCCACATGTAAATCTCTTCCCTGCACTCAACACATTGAAAGCTTAGTTGCACACACTATATACATTCCTCCTATAACCCTTAACTTCTGCCGTAAACCTCAGCACTCCATCAGTGACATGAATAAGTATATTTTCATATTCTCAGAACCCAACACTCCTCATGAGGGAGAGACGTTATAAAATATCTTAAAGATATGGGGAGGGGGGGGGGGGGGGGGGGGGGTTGTAACCGAATTACAAGACACAGGACAATGTTTCTTCATTTAGTAGCTAGGGTTCCTTCCAATTGGGGATAGATTAAAACAAATCTGCATAAAAACAATATAAAAACAAATGATATAGCGAATGTGTCTACTCTGGTAATGGTCCCTGTGCTCTAGCCAACAGCTCACAGATACAGTGCGGGTATAGCCTACATAATGAGATTATTATGGAGTAAAGACTGAGATTATTTTTAAGGTAAAAAATCTGTCGTTCTGCCCCCTGAACAAGGCAGTTAACTCACTGTTCCTAGGCCGTCATTGTAAATAAGAATTTGTTCTTAACTGACTTGGCTAGTTAAATAAAGGTAAAATAAAAAATTTCAATAAATAAATTGGTCAAATGGCAACCAAGCATCGATCATCATGTCAACAAAATAAGACCCTTGACATTTATTGGACTGTATACAACTGTACATTTTCACCACCCTGTTGTAGACTAATAAACGGTATGTTTTCCCCGAGTCGTAGTGGGTGGGACCACACAATATCATCGCCTGACTCCAAGTTTACTTCCATAGGATGGTTATTATAGTGCCTTCAGAAAGTATTTACACCCCTTGAATTATTCCACAAAATGTTTGTTGTGTTTACAGCCTGAATTTACAATGGATTCAATTGAGATTTTTTTTGTCACTGATCTACACACAACTACCCCATTATATCAAAGCGGGATTATGTTTTTAGAAATGTTTACAAATTAATTAAAAATTAAAAGCTGAAATGTCAGTAAGTATTCAACCCCTTTGTTATGGCAAGCCTAAATAAGGTCAGGAGTAAAAATGTGCTTAACAAGTCACATAATAAGTTACATGGGCTCATTCTGTGTGACATTTCTTGGTTTAACATGATTTTTTAAGTGACTACTGCATCTCTGTACCCCCCACACACGCAATAATCTGTAAGGTCCCTCAGTCCAGCAGTGAATTTCAAACACAGATTCAACCTCAAGCAAAGAAGGACATTGGTGGACATTGAATAGCCCTTTGAGCATGGTGCAGTTAGTTATTGTACACGTTGTATGGTGTAGCACTACAAAAGATACAGGTGCCCTTCCTAAATGAGTTGCCGGAGAGGAAGGAAACCTATTCAGGGATTTTAACATGAGAACAATGGTGTGACTAAAACAATTTAAGGGCTGTGATAGGAGATAACAACATGGTAGTTACGCCACAATACTAACATAAATGACAGAGTAAAAAGAAGGAAGCCTGTACAGAATAAACATATTCTAAAACATGCATCTTGTTTGCAACAAAGTAAAACTACACAAAATGTGGCAAATTTTATGTCCTGAATACAAAGTGTTAAATTTGGGGCAAATCCCACACAACACATCACTGAATACCCACTCGTTATATTTTCAAGCATGGTGGTGGCTGCATCATGTTATGGGTATGCTTGTCATCGGCAGGGACTAGGGAGTTTTTTAGAAGCACAGGCAAAGTCTGAGAGGAAAACCTGGTTCAGTTTGCTTTCCACCAGAAAATGGGAGATTAATTCACCTTTCAGCAGGACAATAACCAAAAACATAAGGCGAAATATACACTGGAGTTGCTTACCAAGACAACATTGAATGTTCCTGAGTGGCTTAGTTTCAGTTTTGACTTAAATTGTCTTGGAAATCTATGGCAAGACTTAAAAATGACTGTTTAGCAATGATCAACAGCCAACTTGACAGAGCTTGAAGCATTTATTTAAAGAATAAATGGGCAAATATTGTACAATCCAGGTGTGCAAAGTTTACCTAGAAAGACACTGCTATGATCACTGCCAAAGGTGATTCTAACATGTATTGACTCCGGAGGTTGAATACTTATCTAATCAAGATGTATTAGTGTTTATTTTTCCATTAATAAAAAATTCTAAAATACTTCCACTTTGACATTACAGAGTATTTTGTGTAGATGACAATTAAATCAATTTTAATCCCACTTTGTAACACAACAAAATGTGGACAAAGGGTGTAAATACTTTCTGAAGGCTATATCTATATCAATATCTATATCTATATCAATATCTATATCGATATCTATATCTATATCAATATCCATATCTATATCAATATCTATATCAATATCTATATCAATATCCATATCTATATCAATATCCATATCTATATCAATATCTATATCTACATCAATATCTGTATCTATATCTATATCTATATCATTATCTATCTATATCTATATATATCTATATTAATATCTATATTTGCACATAAAGGTGTTTCCACCGCTTTTTTTCACATAATTAATTTTACAGACATAAAAAGATCTGACCTTGTCTAGCGTATTTTATTTTGTCTACAGTTGGAAAGTTGGTCTAAGGCACTGCATCTCAGTGCTTGATGTGTCACTACAGACCCTGGTTCGATTCCAGGCTGTATCACAATCGACCGTGATTGGGAGTCCCATAGGGTGGCGCACAATTGGCCTAGTGTAGTCAGGGTTAGGGTTTGGGTGGGTTAGGCCATCATTGTAAATAAGAATTTATTCTTTATTAACTGACTTGCCTAGTTAAATAAAAGTTAAATTAAAAATTAAAAATTAGAATAAAAAGGTTGGATAGAAACCTGTTTACAGATGGTAAACAATTTCTCCAAAACAAATAAGTGCTGATATGAGTTGGCAGGGGTCTTTACGTCAACATTATTGTGTTTTGATATATTTCTGATACCTTCTGAGACTTTTTCTGGAATTTGTTTTGTAAGACCCCTTTTCCACCTGTTTATCCAGAAATCAAAGCCTTTACTTATGCCTAATTTTTAAGATTGTAAATGGTTGAAAGATGTATCTATGCCTTCGTTTTCACAAAATTCCATTAATTTGACACCTAATTTGACATGCTACTATGAACTTCACATGTTGGTGCTCATGGGTCTCAGACAATCCTGCAGGTGAAGAAGCCCAATGTGGAGGTCCTGGGCTGGTGTGGATACATGTGGTCTGCGGTTATGAGGCCAGTTGGACGTACTGACAAATTCTCTAAAATGAAGTTTGAGGTGGCTAATGGTAGAGATATTAACATTCAATTCTCTGGCAACAGCTCTGGTGGACATTCCTGCAGTCAGCATGCCACTTGCACGTTCCCTCAAAACTTGAGACATCTGTGGCATTGTGTTGTGACAAAACTGCACATTTTAAAGTTGCCTTTTATTGTTCCCAGCACAAGGTGCACCTGGGGAATGATCATGCTGTTTTATCATCTTCATAATATGCCACACCTGTCAGATGGATGGATTATCTTGCCAAATGAGAAATGCTCACACTAACAGGGATGTAAAGAAATTTGTGCACAACCTTTTTAGAGAAATAAGCCTTTTGTGAATTTGGAACATTTCTGGGATCTTCATTTCAGCTCATGAAACATGGGACCAACACTTTACATGTTGCATTTATATTTTTGTTCAGTATATTTAGTTATTAAGAAATCTCTCAATCATTGTCATGATAAATACTTAAGTCGTTTTTTGGGGTATATGTACTTTACTTTACTATTTATATTTTTGACAACTTTTACTTCACTACATTCCTGAAGAAAATATTGGACTTTTTTCTCCATACATTTTCCCTGACAACCAAAATTATTCGTTACATGTTGAATGCTTAGCGGGACAGGAAAATAGTGAAATTCTCACTTATCAAGAGAACACATGGTCATCCCTACTGCCTCTGATCTGGCGGACTCACTAAACACAAATGCATCTTCTGTAAATAATGTCTGAGTGTTGGAGTCTGCCCCTGGCTGTCCATACATTTTAAAAACAAGAAAATGGTGCTGTCTGCTTTGCTTAATATAAGGAATTTTAAATTATTTCTACTTTTACCTCTACTTTTGATACTTAAGTATATTTTTAGCAATTACATTTACTTTTGATACTTAAGTATATTTTAAACTAAATACTTTAAAAACTTTGACTTAAGTAGTATTTTACTGTGTGACTTTCAGTTTTACTTAAGTAACTTTCAATTAAGGTATCTATCATTTTACTCAAGTATGACAATTGTTTACTTTTCCCACCACTGGTGAAAACCCTAGATGTAGACCACCACATGTAGACCACCACATGGAGGTGCTGTAGATACATCAACTCTCCAATAGGAGGTGCTGTAGCTACATCAACTCTCCAGTAGGAGGTGCTGTAGATACATCAACTCTCCAGTAGGAGGTGCTGTAGATAGATCAACTCTCCAGTAGGAGGTGCTGTAGATAGATCAACTCTCCAGTAGCAGGTGCTGTAGATACATCAACTCTCCAGTAGGAGGTGCTGTAGACAGATCAACTCTCCAGTAGCAGGTGCTGTAGATACATCAACTCTCCAGTAGGAGGTGCTGTAGATACATAAACTCTCCAGTAGGAGGTGCTGTGGTTAGAGCGTGGGGCCAGTAACCGAAAGTTAGCTGTATCGAATCCCTGAGCTGACAAAGTAAAAAATCTGTCGTTCTGCACCTGAGCAAGGCAGTTATTAACCCCGGGCACTGAAGACGTGGATGTCGATTAAGGCAACCCCTCCCCTTCCCGCACCTCTCTGATTCAGAGGGGTTGGGATAAATGCAGAAGACACATTTCAGTTATATGCATTCAGTTGTACAACTGACTAGTTATCGCCCTTTCCCTCCTCCCCCCTCCACTAATTCACCCTCTGCCCCTCTCTCCTCCCTCCCTCCACTAATTCACCCTCTGTCCCTCTTTCCTCCCCCCACTAATTCACCCTCTGCCCCTCTCTCCTCCCTCCCTCCACTAATTCACCCTTTGTCCCTCTCTCCTCCCCCCATCACTAATTCAGGCTTTTATTAGCATGAGAAAATAGCCTGCTCATCAGGAAGGAGGACCAAGGCACTCTTCATACAATTCATTAAAATGCCTTTATTTGTATGGCATGTTCAGTGGAAACAAAGTTTAAAAATAGCTTGCTTATTTTAATGAAGTTTCCTTATCTACACTGGGAAGGAAGGAAGGAAGGAAGGAAGGAAGGAAGGAAGGAAGGAAGGAAGGAAGGAAGGAAGGAAGGAAGGAAGGAAGGAAGGAAGGAAGGAAGGAAGGAAGGAAGGAAGGAAGGAAGGAAGGAAGGAAGGAGAGAGGAATGGTGGGATGGTGGAATGGAGGGATGGACGGACGATGGAGGTAGAAAATGCAACGGTCGCTTTGCTCTTCAGGGGTCTTTACTATAGACCCCATACCTGCAAGACCCCCGTTCTGCTTGGAATTCAATGCATGCTCCTTCCTGCCTCTCTCATCAAAGGCATCCATCCGTTAAGTGATGATTTAATGGAATATACAGTACTTGTAATCAACACGCCAGGCATGCTAGCTGCTCAATGAGACAGACAGACAGACAGACAGACAGACAGACAGACAGACAGACAGACAGACAGACAGACAGACAGACAGACAGACAGACAGACAGACAGACAGACAGACAGACAGACAGACAGACAGACAGACAGACAGACAGACAGACAGACAGACACGGCTGGCTGCCCACCGAGCAGGGTTGATCAACAATAGTTTAACGTAATTTAACAATGTATTGTGATGTGGAACATATCAAAATACTTAAACTTACATTTACATTTACATTTAAGTCATTTAGCAGACGCTAAATGTAGGGCCTGATCAGAGCCTGAAGGTACGGAGGTGCCGTTCCCCTCACAGCTCCGTAGGCAAGCACCATGGTCTTGTAGCGGATGTGAGCTTCAACAGGAAGCCAGTGGAGAGAGCGGAGGAGCGGGGTGACGTGAGAGAACTTGGGAAGGTTGAACACCAGACGGGCTGCGGCGTTCTGGATGAGTTGTAGGGGTTTAATGGCACAGGCAGGGAGCCCAGCCAACAGCGAGTTGCAGTAATCCAGACGGGAGATGACAAGTGCCTGGATTAGGACCTGCGCCGCTTCCTGTGTGAGGCAGGGTCGTACTCTGCGAATGTTGTAGAGCATGAACCTACAGGATCGGGTCACCGCCTTGATGTTAGTAGAGAACGACAGGGTGTTGTCCAGGGTCACGCCAAGGTTCTTAGCACTCTTGGAGGAGGACACAATGGAGTTGTCAACCGTGATGGTGAGATCATGGAACGGGCAGTCCTTCCCCGGGAGGAAGAGCAGCTCCGTCTTGCCGAGGTTCAGCTTGAGGTGGTGATCCGTCATGCACACTGATATGTCTGCCAGACATGCAGAGATGCGATTCGCCACCTGGTTATCAGAAGGGGGAAAGGAGAAGATTAATTGTGTGTCGTCTGCATAGCAATGATAGGAGAGACCATGTGAGGATATGACAGAGCCAAGTGACTTGGTGTATAGCGAGAATAGGAGAGTGCCTAGAACTGAGCCCTGGGGGACACCAGTGGTGAGAGCACGTGGTGCGGAGACAGATTCTCGCCACGCCACCTGGTAGGAGCGACCTGTCAGGTAGGACGCAATCCAAGCGTGGGCCGCGCCGGAGATGCCCAACTCGGAGAGGGTGGAGAGGAGGATCTGATGGTTCACCGTATCAAAAGCAGCACATAGGTCTAGGAGGATGAGAGCAGAGGAGAGAGAGTTAGCTTTAGCAGTGCGGAGAGCCTCCGTGACACAGAGAAGAGCAGTCTCAGTTGAATGACAAGCCTTGAAACCTGACTGATTTGGATCGAGAAGGTCATTCTGAGAGAGATAGCAGGAGAGCTGGCCAAGGACGGCACATTCAAGAGTTTTGGAGAGAAAAGAAAGAAGGGATACTGGTCTGTAGTTGTTGACTTCGGAGGGATCGAGTGTAGGTTTTTTCAGAAGGGGTGCAACTCTTGCTCTCTTGAAGACGGAAGCGACGTAGCCAGCGGTCAAGGATGAGTTGATGAGGGAGGTGAGGTAAGGGAGAAGGTCTCCGGAAATGGTCTGGAGAAGAGAGGAGGGGATAGGGTCAAGCGGGCAGGTTGTTGTGCGGCCGGCCGTCACAAGACGCGAGATTTCATCTGGAGAGAGAGGGGAGAAAGAGGTCAAAGCACAGGGTAGGGCAGTGTGAGCAGGACCAGCGGTGTCGTTTGACTTAGCAAACGAGGATCGGATGTCGTCAACCTTCTTTTCAAATTGGTTGACGAAGTCATCCGCAGAGAGGGAGGAGGGGGGAGGGGAGGAGGATTCAGGAGGGAGGAGAAGGTGGCAAAGAGCTTCCTAGGGTTAGAGGCAGATGCTTGGAATTTAGAGTGGTAGAAAGTGGCTTTAGCAGCAGAGACAGAAGAGGAAAATGTAGAGAGGAGGGAGTAAAAGGACGCCAGGTCCGCAGAGAGGCGAGTTTCCCTCCATTTCCGCTCGGCTGCCCGGAGCCCTGTTCTGTGAGCTCGCAATGAGTCGTCGAGTGTCGGACAAGGAGGGGAGGACCGAGCCGGCCTGGAGGATAGGGGACATAGAGAATCAAAGGATGCAGAAAGGGAGGAGAGGAGGGTTGAGGAGGCAGAATCAGGGGATAGGTTGGAGAAGGTTTGAGCAGAGGGAAGAGATGATAGGATGGAAGAGGAGAGAGTAGCGGGAGAGAGAGAGCGAAGGTTGGGACGGCGCAATACCATCCGAGTAGGGGCAGAGTGAGAAGTGTTGGATGAGAGCGAGAGGGAAAAGGATACAAGGTAGTGGTCGGAGACTTGGAGGGGAGTTGCAATGAGATTAGTGGACGAACAGCATCTAGTAAAGATGAGGTCAAGCGTATTGCCTGCCTTGTGAGTAGGGGGGGAAGGTGAGAGGGTGAGGTCAAAAGAGGAGAGGAGTGGAAAGAAGGAGGCAGAGAGGAATGAGTCAAAGGTAGACGTGGGGAGGTTAAAGTCACCCAGAACTGTGAGAGGTGAGCCATCCTCAGGAAAGGAACTTATCAAGACGTCAAGCTCATTGATGAACTCTCCAAGGGAACCTGGAGGGCGATAAATGATAAGGATGTTAAGCTTGAAAGGGCTGGTAACTGTGACAGCATGGAATTCAAATGAGGAGATAGACAGATGGGTCAGGGGAGAAAGAGAGAATGTCCACTTGGGACTTACATGCAAAATAACTGCTGTTAACTTTAAAATGATTGGAATGAATTATCCAAAGAGAGTGTCCAAGACTGGGCATCGATAAGGTATTATTTATGCATACATTTAAGCAATGAGATATATTAGATACACAAAACTAGTAAAACGTTTGGACTACGACTACTACCAATGTGTTATCGTGAGAATGATTACTGAAAGATCTCTTAGTAACTAAATAGATTCACTGTTGCTATCGAAGTCATTCCAAAGGGTAGGTTTAAAAGAGTAAATGAAATGAAACCATATTTTATAAGTCATACATCATCAATTATACTATTTAGGCCTATATAGCTTTGATGATTGAATGCCCCAAATATTCAACATTTTGTTGGTGGCAAGAATTCTATATAACTCATACACCCTGTACCATGGAATCAGTACATCAAAAATCTCCCAACTATTTTCAAACAGTATGTGGCACAGTTGTCAACATCCTGGTCCTCAAATGAAAACTGGTATACTTTCCTATTTATGCTATTTTTATTCCTCCGCCAGTTTTGATCTTTTATATTGGGCAGACAGACCAGTTCCCTACCTCCTCCCGCTGCCACCTGCCTCCTCCATTTTTGGGGTAATGCTGTAATCAGTTGGTTGTACTCTTGGATTGCGCAGACCTTCCCGTACAATTCTGATAACTCCACGAAGGACATAACTCCACCATTCCAATTTACAATATCATTGAAGAACAAAATACCCTTTTCAAACATCTTTCCCATAAATACAGGTATTTTATCAACCAGCACATTTGAGTTCAGCCATAATATTTGTTCTATATTTTCAGGGGGATGAAATTGAAATTGTAGCCAGCTCTGCAATGCTTGTTTGAAAAAGAGAGATACTTTGAAAAAAGTATCATTTTCAATTAATCTAAAATGAGACATGGCAATCTACACAAAGGCAAAATTGACATTTTTAAACAATGGATGAGCTTTTCTTAGTAATCTACTGGAGAACCATTTAGGGTTCAAGTAAAACCTTTGAATGAGTGAAGCTTTTAGAGAGAGGTTTAGTGCTTTTATATTTAATAATCTCAACCCACCCAATTCATATTCATTATATAGATAGGCACATTATATTTTGTCTGGTTTAGCATCCCAGATAAAGCGAAATATTTTTTGCTCTTATGATCAGATAGGCAGTGCCATGAGTCGGTGAGTAAACTGAGATATGACATGAATAGACAGGTATTTATCTCTCCATGGTTGCAGGATCTTGTTTTCTATTGAAATTCATTGTGAGGAGCTTATTTATAGATATTAATACCATGTATGTCTACTTCACCATCAGCCCATTTTATAGGTAACCTGCAGGGTAATGTAAAAGTTGTATTTTTTAAAGATCCAATATGTAATATTGTACACTTATCATAATTAGGTTTTAGTCCAGAGAGTACAGAAAAGTAATCTAGATCTTCAATGAGACATTGCAGGGATCTAGCTTGCGGACGTAATATAAAACTTGAGTCATCGGCATACATGGACACCTTTGTTTTTAAGCCTTGGATTTCTAATCCTCTAATGTTGTTATTGGATCTGATTTTAATAACTAGCATTTTGATGGCCATAACGAATAGATATGGTGACAGCGAACACCCTTGTTTAACTCCTCTTGACAATTCAAAACTCTCTGAGAAGTAGCCTTTATTTACTATTTTACACCTGGGGTTGCTATACATTATTTTTACCCATTTTTATAAGAGAATTACCGAAATTGAAAAAAATCCGGTCAATTATAAATAAAATCCAGTCTTACTTTATCAAATGCTTTTTTCAAAATCCGCTATAAATACCATGCCTGGCTTCTTAGATGTTTCATGATGTTCTATTATTTCTAGTAGTTGTCATATATTATCTCCAATGTATCATCCATGTAAAAAAAACCGGTCTGAACAGGATGAACAATACCTGGTAAAACCCTTTTAATTCTGAGTCCTATGCATTTCGCTAGTATTTTGCATCACAACATACACCAGTACCATGATTACTGTATACAGGGGCCCCCCCCCCCTGCGGCTCCCCAAAATTACTGGGCCACCCGGGCTGACTGGCAATGGCCCCCACAAACAATACTTCCCTCAGGCTAATTATTGGCACTCCTCATTCAGTACTTAGTGCCACCACCTCTGGCAGGGATAACAGCATGGTCTTTTCCTGTAATGTTTGACAAGGTTAAGGAACACATTGAGGGATTTTGGACCTTTCCTCTATGCAGATCCTTTCAAGATCCTTCACATTCTTGGGTTTGCGCTTATCAACTGCCCTCTTCCACTCAGCCCACAGGTTTTTGATTGGATGGAGGTCCGGCGACTGAGATGGCCATGGCAGAACATTGATTTTGTTGTCACAGAACCATTTCTGTGTGGATCTTGAGGTCTGTTTTGGGTCATTGTCTTGTTGGAAAGTCCACATATGGCCAAATCCCAGCCTTCTGGCAGAGGCAACCAGATTGTCAGCCAAAATTGCATGATACTTGGTGGAATTCATTATGCCATCAATCTTAACCAGTGCCTCTGGACCTCTGGAATTAAAACAGCCCCAAAACATCACTGACCCACCACCATATTTCACCGTGGGTATGAGGTGCCTCTCCTTGTATGCATCTCTGTTTCGACGCCAAACATGCCGATGCTGTATCTGACCAAAACGTTCAATTTTGGTCTCATCTGACCAGAGCACCTTCTTCCATTCATAATTTAAATGATGTTTGGCGAACTCTAAGCGCTTGCGTCTGTGTCTTGGGGTCATTAAGGCCTTTCTTCTGGCAACCCTTCCAAAGAGCCTGTAGTTGTGGAGGTGGCGTCAGATGGTGCTTTTTGAAACCTGGTGACCCCAAGATGCCACCAAGGCCTGCAATTCTTTCACAGTGATTCTTGGGGATTTTGTTGCTTCTCTCACCATCCTCCTCCCTATCCTGGGGGGCAAAATGCATTTGCGTCCTCTACCCGTGAGGATTTCAACTGTTCCATATCTTTTGAATTTTTTAATAATTGCCATGACAGTGCTCAGTCATATATTCAATCGTTTGTGGATCTTCTTGTAGCCATTATCAGATTTATGAAGGTCTACGACCATCTGTCCCTTTTGAACTGCCAGTTCTTTTCTTTTCTTCATGGCGTTGGATGACAAAGGGATATTGCATGCGTGTTACCTCTTTTTTTATACCCTAGTGAAACAGGAAGTGATGTAATGGCTCAATATAGTTCCTTAACACTTAGATAAACTTAAATAAGTGGAATATAATTCCTGGTTTAATTTTGGTAGATGTTATTTACGATAATATTTAAGGGCGCCATTAATTGTGAAACCTTGATTTGGAGGACTTGATTTTTAATTAAATCAATAAATGATTTTGGTGTGTTCCATTGAAACATTAATAAAGTACAGTATTTTTCACATGTTGGTATTTTGAGTTTATCTCTATAATTATATTGTTTATATTTTTTTAAGTATTGTTTGTGCATTGCCAGTCAGGGGTGTGTCATGCCCTGGCCATAGAGAGGGTTTTGTTCTTTATTTTGGTTAGGCCAGGGTGTGACTAGGGTGGGCATTCTATGTGCCCTTTTCTATGTTTTGTGTATTTCTTTGTTTTGGCCGGGTATGGTTCTCAATCAGGGACAGCTGTCTATCGTTGGCTCTGATTGGGAACCATACTTAGGTAGCCTTTTCCCACAGGGTTTTTGTGGGTAGTTAATTTCTGTTTAGTGTTTGCACCTTACGGAACTGTTTCAGTATTCTCTTTGTTGATTTTTGTTTTAGTGTTCAGTTTATTAAAATAATCATGAACACTTACCACGCTGCGTTTTGGTCTGATGATTCATCTTCTTCAGACGACGAATATTGTTACAGGGTGCCAGTAATTTTGGAGCCCACTGTATATGTGATCATCTTTGTATGCTTGCAATGCGCAATGATGGAAAAGTACTGGGTAAATGGAGATGTACTGCTTTAGTTCTCAGGCTGAGAATTGTCTGCACCTGCTGATAGTCACACAAGCTCAAGGCCCGAGATTGGTAGAGAGAGAAACCACAGTCTAGACATGTTTTTCTCATCTTAGATACTTTGTATCTAATCCAATGAAACAATGTTAAGGTATGAGTGACGGTAGGTTGTCCACACCACTAGTATAAAGAGTGTTGTCTCCTGTTTTGCCAGACAGATCTTTACTATGGACTACTGAGGTAATTCTGTATGTGAATCTCTGTCCGCAATTGCATTTTATTACCTAAGAGTTTTATATCAAGGTTCCTCTGTCTGTGTAATCTATCTGGAAGACTGATTGTTGATGGAAACTTACATCACCTCATGCAAAGGACCAGCCAACATTTGGCGAGCTTGCCGGGAGTGAGTGACCACTGTGTCTGGATGATCTTGGACCCACTGTGCAGGGCATCAAATTATTAGGTAAGCAGACGCCTGTTAAACCAAAAGTCTGATATTAGAAAAAGCACTGTGTGGTTGATGACTCATTCCAGTATGTAAGTGGCACCTCACTCATGGGGTTGATAATTACAGGAACAGTCGATACCTACATTTATGTACAAGCCCGTAATAGGATGTACAGTTGAAGTCAGAAGTTTACGCACACTTAGGTTAGAGTCATTAAGTCTCGTTTTTCAATCACTCCACAAATTTCTTGTTAACAAACTATAAAACTTGGAAAGTCGATTAGGACATCTACTTTGTGCGTGACACAAGTCATTTTTCCAACAATTGTTTACAGACAGATTATTTCACTTATAATTCACTGTATCACAATTCCAGTGGGGCAGAAGTTTACATACACTAAGTTGACTGTGCCTTTAAACAGCTTGGAAAATTCCAGAAAATTATGTCATGGCTTTAGAAGCTTCTGATAGGCTAATTGGCATAATTTGAGTCAATTGTAGGAGTACCTGTGGATGTATTTCAAGGCCTACCTTCAATCGACATAACCTGAAAGTCCGCTCAGCAATGAAGAAGCCACTGATAGAACTGGGTTGGGTATATCATCCTATGTTAGGTTCTACTACCCGTATACGGGGATAGAACTGCGTTGGGTATATCATCCTATGTTAGGTTCTACTACCCGTATACGGGGATAGAACTGCGTTGGGTATATCATCCTATGTTAGGTTCTGCTACCCGTATACGGGGATAGAACTGGGTTGGGTATATCATCCTGTGTTAGGTTCTACTACCCGTATACGGGGATAGAACTGGGTTGGGTATATCATCCTGTGTTAGGTTCTACTACCCATATACGGGGATAGAACTGGGTTGGGTATATCATCCTGTGTTAGGTTCTACTACCCATATACGGGGATAGAGCTGCGTTGGGTATATCATCCTATGTTAGGTTCTACAAAAAAAGGGTTACAATTTTCTCTGATTCTGCAATAAGGGTTTGTCTCTCCTGGTGTGGTGTCTGGATGAGTAGGAAGTTTTCACAATGCTTGTGAAAGTTCTATTCGTAATAGAACTATGGTTTTAGATCTCTTAGAGGCTATGATGCTGCCCTCTGCTTTGGCTATTGTGTAGGTTGCTGCTAGCACTGGGGGGAAAGATTTTGTGAGTATGGGTAACGCCATGGCAGATGAGGCTGCTAAATTGGCTGCCTCCAAGTGTCATAGCCACTCCGTGTTCTTCTCTGCTACTGTTGGGAAAGACACTGATGATTTGGCATCTGAACAGGCTTTGGATGTTGGTTCTCATTTGGTATGGCAACAGCGGGGTTGTAGAATTGACCCCGTTTCTAAAATTTGGAGACAGACTCTGTCTGGCAGACCGTGTCTGCCAGCTTGTCTTATCGCCTCTGTTTGCCAAGTGGCCCATGGTATGACCCATTTGTCAAGGGGGGATATGATAGAGGCAATTTCTTTGGATTGGTTTTGTCTAAATTTGACTCAGCAGTGAAACAGTTTCTGTTTCGATGTGCTACGTGCATGCAATTTAACATGGGCCAAAAGAACACTTCTGAAACCATGGCATTTCCCTACTTCACGAGGACCATTTGTTCATCTTGCTATGGATTTTATAGATGTTACAGAAAGAAATGAAAGGAAAAGGTACTGTTTAGTCCTTATTGACAGGTTCACCAGGTGGGTGGAGGCATTTCCCACCACACACTGTGATGCTAAGACAATAGCAAAGCTACCCGTGAGGGAGATAATACCCTCGATTTGGTGTGCCGAGGTTTTATCTGCAGACAATGGTACCCACTTCACTGGTGATGTAGTGAAGCAGGTAACCATAACGACGGGAGTGGACCAGAAGTTCGTGTCCATCTACCACCCCCAGAGTAATGGGGTTACCGAGAGAGCTAACCAATCCATTAAACAAAGGGTTAGCTAAGGCATGCCACTGCACCAAGAAATGTTGGGTGGATTGTTTACCGCCGGTGTTAATGAAAACGTTGCACTAGTGTTAATAAAAGGCCTGGGGTGTTACACCACATGAAATGTTGACAGGAAGAACCATGAATGTTCCCGCGCACAGACCCATGACTGACAGACAAATAGACCTCAGTCTAGCTGACGTTGAACACTTGGAGTACATGAAAGAGCTAACTACTATTGTCAGATCTCTCCACTCTCACACTAGGAAAGCTCATGACAAGGTACCAGGTGAGGACCCCGATTACCTGCCTGTGGAGGTTGGAGACTGGGTCACCAATGCCATGATTACTGGATATATGTGATCATCTTTGTACGCTTGCAATGCGCAATGATGGAAAAGTACTGGGTAAATGGAGATGTACTGTTTTAGTTCTCAGGCTGAGAATTGTCTGCACCTGCTGATAGACACGCAGCCTCAAGGCCCGAGATAGTAGAGCTGAGAAACCACAGTCTAGACATGTATTTCCTCATCTTAGATACTTTGTATCTAATCCAATGCAACAATGTGAAGGTATGAGTGACGGTAGGTTGTCCACACCAACTAGTATAAAGAACGTTGTCTCCTGTTTTGCCACACAGATCTTTACTATAGACTATAACCCAGTGGGCACAAGATGTTTTAACCAAAAATACATATTTTCAACGTCTGTTCAACATCTTGTGCTCATAGGGAATCTTGGACGCTATTGACTCTACGGTTTCCTATTTAAATACCTGTAAGATAAATGTTAGATAAATATCCAAGGAAACAGCCAAGTTAAGGCAGAAAGACACAAAATGACTGTCAAATACCTACCATGGGGGGAAAAAAGTATTTGATCCCCTGCTGATTTTGTACGTTTGCCCACTGACAAAGAAAGGATCAGTCTATAATTTTAATGGTAGGTTTATTTGAACAACAAAAATATCCAGAAAAACGCATGTCAGGATCAGGATCAAATACTTTTTTCCCCCACTGTATCTAAGATACATATGCAAGGTAACAGTATGATATATACAGTATCCAAGATAACAGTAAGATATATAAGGTATCCATGGTAACAGTAAGATACAGTACATATCCAAGGTAACAGCCATGGTAACGGCCAAGGTAACAGTAAGATATATACAGTATCCATGGTAACAGTAACATATATACAGTATCCAAGGTAACAGTAAGATACAGTACATATCCAAGGTAACAACCATGGTAACAGCCATGGTAACGGCCATGGTAACAGTAAGATACATATCCAAGGTAACAGCCATGGTAACGGCCATGGTAACAGTAAGATACATATCCAAGGTAACAACCATGGTAACAGCCATGGTAACAGCCAAGGTAACAGCCATGGTAACAGCCATGGTAACAGCCATGGTAACAGCCATGGTAACAGTAAGATACATATCCAAGGTAACAGCCATGGTAACAGCCACGGTAACAGCCATGGTAACAGCCACGGTAACAGCCATGGTAACAGTAAAACACATATCAAAGGTAATAACAGCAAAGGGAAGTAGAATAATCATGTTAGGTTGTAGATAGAGTGGAGCATAGCTTTAATACTTTATTTTCTTTATTCTTTCCTTATTCCTCCTTTCTTGCTGTAGTTTCCTAAATTTTCTGCTACATTGCAGCCTGCATCAGTTTCATAAAAGTGCCTAGCATGCAGAAGTAAATCAGAAGCAGAGCAGGGATCTATGGTACGGTACTGAGCTGCACTAAAGCCAGTTCCCAGGGATAGTACTGAGCTGCACTAAAGCCAGTTCCCAGGGATAGTACTGAGCTGCACTAAAGCCAGTTCCCAGGGATAGTACTGAGCTGCACTAAAGCCAGTTCCCAGGGATAGTACTGAGCTGCACTCTAAAGCCAGTTCCCAGGGATAGGACTGAGCTGCACTAAAGCCAGTTCCCAGGGATAGTACTGAGCTGCACTCTAAAGCCAGTTCCCAGGGATAGTACTGAGCTGCACTAAAGCCAGTTCCCAGGGATAGTACTGAGCTGCACTCTAAAGCCAGTTCCCAGGGATAGTACTGAGCTGCACTCTAAAGCCAGTTCCCAGGGATAGTACTGAGCTGCACTCTAAAGCCAGTTCCCAGGGATAGTACTGAGCTGCACTCTAAAGCCAGTTCCCAGGGATAGTACTGAGCTGCACTCTAAAGCCAGTTCCCAGGGATAGTACTGAGCTGCACTCTAAAGCCAGTTCCCAGGGATAGTACTGAGCTGCACTCTAAAGCCAGTTCCCAGGGATAGTACTGAGCTGCACTCTAAAGCCAGTTCCCAGGGATAGTACTGAGCTGCACTAAAGCCAGTTCCCAGGGATAGTACTGAGCTGCACTCTAAAGCCAGTTCCCAGGGATAGTACTGAGCTGCACTCTAAAGCCAGTTCCCAGGGATAGTACTGAGCTGCACTAAAGCCAGTTCCCAGGGATAGTACTGAGCTGCACTAAAGCCAGTTCCCAGGAATAGTACTGAGCTGCACTCTAAAGACAGTTCCCAGGGATAGTACTGAGCTGCAATCTAAAGCCAGTTCCCAGGGATAGTACTGTGCTGCACTCTAAAGCAGGGATAGTACTGAGCTGCACTCTTAAGCCAGTTCCCAGGAATAATGCTGTACCTGCACTCTAAAGCTAGTTCCCAGGGATAGTACTGAGCTGCACTCTAAAGCCAGTTCCCAGGGATAGTACTGTGCTGCACTCTAAAGCCGGTTCCCAGGAATAGTACTGTGCTGCACTCTAAAGCCAGTTCCCAGGAATAATGCTGTACCTGCACTCTAAAGCTAGTTCCCAGGGATAGTACTGAGCTGCACTCTAAAGCCAGTTCCCAGGGATAGTACTGAGCTGCACTCTAAAGCCAGTTCCCAGGGATAGTACTGAGCTGCACTCTAAAGCCAGTTCCCAGGGACAGTACTGAGCTGCACTCTAAAGCCAGTTCCCAGGGATAGTACTGAGCTGCACTCTAAAGCCATTTCCCAGGGATAGTACTGAGCTGCACTCTAAAGCCAGTTCCCAGGGATAGTACTGAGCTGCACTCTAATGCCAGTTCCCAGGGATAGTACTGAGCTGCACTCTAAAGCCAGTTCCCAGGGATAGTACTGAGCTGCACTCTAAAGCCAGTTCCCAGGGATAGTACTGAGCTGCACTCTAAAGCCAGTTCCCAGGGATAGTACTGAGCTGCACTCTAAAGCCAGTTCCCAGGGATAGTACTGAGCTGCACTCTAAAGCCATTTCCCAGGGATAGTACTGAGCTGCACTCTAAAGCCAGTTCCCAGGGATAGTACTGTGCTGCACTCTAAAGCCAGTTCCCAGGAATATTACTGAGCTGCATTCTAAAGCCAGTTCCCAGGGATAGTACTGAGCTGCACTCTAAAGCCAGTTCCCAGGGATAGTACTGAGCTGCACTCTAAAGCCAGTTCCCAGGGATAGTACTGAGCTGCATTCTAAAGCCAGTTCCCAGGGATAGTACTGAGCTGCACTCTAAAGCCAGTTCCCAGGGATAGTACTGAGCTGCACTCTAAAGCCAGTTCCCAGGGATAGTACTGAGCTGCACTAATGTCAGTTCCCAGGGATAGTACTGAGCTGCACTAATGCCAGTTCCCAGGCATAGTACTGAGCTGCACTAATGCCAGTTCCCAGGGATAGTACTGAGCTGCACTAAAGCCAGTTCCTAGGGATAGTACTGTACCTGCACTAAAGCCAGTTCCCAGGGATAGTACTGAGCTGCACTCTAATGCCAGTTCCCAGGGATAGTACTGAGCTGCACTCTAATGCCAGTTCCCAGGGATAGTACTGAGCTGCACTAATGCCAGTTCCCAGGGATAGTACTGAGCTGCACTCTAAAGCCATTTCCCAGGGGTAGTACTGAGCTGCACTCTAAAGCCAGTTCCCAGGGATAGTACTGAGCTGCAATCTAATGCCAGTTCCCAGGGATAGTACTGAGCTGCACTCTAAAGCCAGTTCCCAGGGATAGTACTGAGTTGCACTAATGCCAGTTCCCAGGGATAGTACTGTGCTGCACTAAAGCCAGTTCCCAGGGATAGTACTGAGCTGCACTCTAAAGCCAGTTCCCAGGGATAGTACTGAGCTGCACTAATGCCAGTTCCCAGGGATAGTACTGAGCTGCACTCTAAAGCCAGTTCCCAGGGATAGTACTGAGCTGCACTCTAAAGCCAGTTCCCAGGGATAGTACTGAGCTGCACTAATGCCAGTTCCCAGGGATAGTACTGAGCTGCACTCTAAAGCCAGTTCCCAGGGATAGTACTGTGCTGCACTAATGCCAGTTCCCAGGGATAGTACTGAGCTGCACTAAAGCCAGTTCCCAGGGATAGTACTGAGCTGCACTAAAGCCAGTTCCCAGGGATAGTACTGAGCTGCACTCTAAAGCCAGTTCCCAGGGATAGTACTGTACCTGCACTTTGACATTTGTATAAAAAAATGCTCCTTGTGCTGCTGGTCTCACCAGTCATCTTTCCTCAACAGTAGATGTCTGGTCTCACCAGTCATCTTTCCTCAACAGTAGATGTCTGGTCTCACCAGTCATCTTTCCTCAACAGTAGATGTCTGGTCTCACTAGGATCACCTGTGGGAGATGTGGTCAGACTGCTAACTGACTGTTTGCTGACTGTTGTTCGGTAATGAGAGGTGATGAGAAGTGATGAGGGGTGATGAGAGGTGATGAGAGGTGATGAGGGGTGATGGGAGGTGATGAGGATGAGGGGTGATGAGAGGTGATGAGAGGTGATGAGAAGTGATGAGAGGTGATGAGAGGTGATGAGAAGTGATGAGGGGTGATGAGAGGTGATGAGAAGTGATCAGAGGTGATGAGAGGTGATGAGAAGTGATGAGAGGTAATGAGAGGTAATGAGAGGTGATGAGAAGTAATGAGAGTTAATGAGAGGTAATGAGAGGTAATGAGAAGTGATGAGAGGTAATGAGAGGTAATGAGAGGTAATGAGAGGTGATGAGAGGTAATGAGAGGTAATGAGAGGTAATGAGAAGTTATGAGAAGTGATGAGAGGTAATGAGAGGTAATGAGAGGTGATGAGAAGTGATGAGAGATAATGAGAGGTAATGAGAGGTAATTAGAGGTAATGAGAGGTAATGAGAAGTGATGAGAGGTAATGAGAAGTGATGAGAGGTGATGAGAGGTAATGAGAAGTGATGAGAAGTGATGAGAAGTGATGAGAGGTAATGAGAGGTAATTAGAGGTAATGAGAGGTAATGAGAAGTGATGAGAGGTAATGAGAAGTGATGAGAGGTGATGAGAAGTGATGAGAGGTGATGAGAAGTGATGAGAGGTGATGAGAGGTGATGAGAGGTAACGAGAGGTAATGAGAGATGATGAGAAGTGATGAGAGGTAATGAGAGGTAATGAGGGGTGATGAGAGGTAATGAGAGGTGATGAGAAGTGATGCGAGGTAATGAGATGTAATGAGAGGTAATGAGAAGTGATGAGAGGTAACGAGAGGTAATGAGAAGTGATGAGAGGTGATGAGAGGTAATGAGAGGTAATGAGAGGTAATGAAAAGTGATGAGAGGTAATGAGAGGTAATGAGAGGTAATGAGAAGTGATGAGAGGTAATGAGAGGTGATATTATTTATTTTTTATTTCACCTTTATTTAACCAGGTAGGCAAGTTGAGAACAAGTTTTAATTTACAATTGCGACCTGGCCAAGATAAAGCAAAGCAGTTCAACACATACAACAACACAGAGTTACACATGGAGTAAAACAAACATACAGTCAATAAAACAGTAGAAAAAATAAGTCTATATACAATGTGAGCAAATGAGGTGAGATAAGGGAGGTAAAGGCCAAAAAAGGCCATGGTGGCAAAGTAAATACAATATAGCAAGTAAAACACTGGAATGGTAGATTTGCAGTGGAAGAAAGTGCAAATTAGAAATATAAATAATGGGGTGCAAAGGAGCATAATAAATAAATAAATACAGTAGGGGAAGGGGTAGTTGTTTGGGCTAAATTATAGATGGGCTATGTACAGGTGCAGTGATCTGTGAGCTGCTCTGACAGCTGGTGCTTAAAGCTAGTGAGGGAGATAAGTGTCTCCAGTTTCAGGGAATAGGGCTCTGGTCTATAGTAGTGCACTATATAGGGAATAGGGCTCTGGTCTAAAGTAGTGCACTATATAGGGAATAGGGCTCTGGTCTATAGTAGTGCACTATATAGGGAATAGGGCTCTGGTCTATAGTAGTACCACTATATAGGGAATAGGACTCTGGTCTATAGTAGTACCACTATATAGGGAATAGGGCTCTGGTCTATAGTAGTGCACTATATAGGGAATAGGGCTCTGGTCTAAAGTAGTGCACTATATAGGGAATAGGGCTCTGGTCTATAGTAGTGCACTATATAGGGAATAGGGCTCTGGTCTATAGTAGTGCACTACATAGGGAATAGGGCTCTGGTCTATAGTAGTGCTCTATGGCTGCGTTTACACAGGCAGCCCAATACTGATATTTTTTTCACTAATTGGTCTTTTGACCAATCAGATCAGCTCTGGGGGGGGGGGGAGATCAGAATTTGGGTGCCTGTGTAAACGTAGCCCATGTAGGGAACAGGGTTCCATTTGGGTCTCAGATTGTGATGTCACTCAGCAGCGTGTTCCTCTGTCGCCGTCTCACCCCGCCGTCTGCCAGCCAGCCGCGTGGTCTCCATGGAAACCTGTGGCCCTGGCTGGGTCCTGGGGAGAGTGGAAGCGACGGGAGTGATGTGTGTGTGTGTGTGTGTGTGTGTGTGTGTGTGTGTGTGTGTGTGTGTGTGTGTGTGTGTATGTATGATATGTGTTCCCTCCGTCCATCGCACAGCCTCATTATGGGGGGATTGAAGTGAAACAGCCAGTGTTTGTGTGTGTGTGTGTGTGTGTGTGTGTGTGTGTGTGTGTTTGTGTGTGTGTGTGTGTGTGTGTGTGTGTGTGTGTGTGTGTGTGTGTGTAAGTGAGACAGCTAGGGGGTGTATTTGTTCTCCCCCTCAGCTGCCAAACACCACTCTATTTTTAGACATGGAATGGAGAGAAGAGAGAAAAATATGAAATAAAGGAAACAGAGGAGCCATTCCTCTGCTTTACTCCCCCCTCCTCTCTTTCTCTCTCTCCCTCTCCCTCTCCCTCTCCCTCTCTCTCTCTCTCTCGCTCCCTTGTACTTGCTCCCTCTCTCTTTCTCTCTCTCCTTCCTCTCTTTCTTTCTCTCTCTCCCTCTCTCTTCCTCCTCCCTTTTTCTCGCTCCCTCTCTCTCGCTCTGTCTTTCTCTTTCTCTCGCTCCCCCTCTCTCATTCTGTCTCTCTATGTCTCTCTCTCTCAATTCAATTCAAAGGGCTTTTTTTGGCATGGGAAATAAATGCCAAAGTATTAACATCAAAAGTCAGAAAAGTTTCAAAAGAATAGAGACATTTAAAATGTTATATTATTGGCTATCTCTCTGTCTCTGTCCCTCTCTCTCTCTCTCTCTCTCTCTCTCTCTCTCTCTCTCTCTCTCTCTCTCTCTCTCTCCCCCTCTCTATTCTGTTGTAGGCTGTTAGAAGAGAGAGGGGGAGGAAACGAGGGGGAGAATGAGAGGGGGAGAATGAGAGGGGGAGAATGAGAGGGGTAGACAGAGAAAGGTAGGGGGGAATGAGAGGGGTAGAATGAGCGGGGTAGACAGAGAAAGGTAGGGGGGAATGAGAGGGGTAGAATGAGAGGGGTAGACAGAGAAAGGTAGGGGGGAATGAGAGGGGTAGAATGAGAGGGGTAGACAGAGAAAGGTAGGGGGGAATGAGAGGGGTAGAATGAGAGGGGTAGACAGAGAAAGGTAGGGGTAATGAGAGGGGTAGAATGAGAGGGGTAGACAGAGAAAGGTAGGGGGGAATGAGAGGGGTAGAATGAGCGGGGTAGACAGAGAAATGTAGGGGGAATGAGAGGGGTAGAATGAGAGGGGTAGACAGAGAAAGGTAGGGGTAATGAGAGGGGTAGAATGAGAGGGGTAGACAGAGAAAGGTAGGGGGGATGAGAGGGGTAGAATGAGAGGGGTAGACAGAGAAAGGTAGGGGAGAATGACAGGGGTAGAATGAGAAAGGTGGGGTGAGAGGGGTAGATGGAGAAAGAGAGATGGGGAGAATGAGAGGGGTAGACGAGAAAGAGAGATGGATAGAAAGGGGGAAGGAGAGAGATGAGGAGGAGAGGGGAGGGGAGAGAAGGAGAGGGGAGAGAAGGAGAGGAGGAGAGGGGCGAGAAGGAGAGAGATGAGGAGGAGAGGAGGAGAGGGGCGAGAAGGAGAGTGATGGGGAGGAGAGGGGAGAGAAGGAGAGGGGAGAGGAGGAGAGGATGAGAGGAGGAGATTGCACAAGGACAGGAGGTGAATGGAGGAGCAGTAGACCCACAATCCACTGTGTCAGACAAGTTTATTGTCCAAGTTACCAAAGATGTTAAAACTGTCTCACCTCTCTGTCCTGTTCCCTCTACTTTAACAGATACCAGAATAATGAGATGGAGGAAGACTTTTGGTTCTGTCACTTCTGATATTACAACACAGAGGATGCATTATTCTGACTACTTAACCAGAACAGGTTCTGACACCAGACAACCTGAAGTAGCATATCTATCTCTGGGGCCTGAGGAGAGGAGAATGAGGAGGACAGGAGGATAAGGAGGAGAGGAGGACAGGAGGATGAGGAGGAGAGGAGGAGAGGAGGGGAGGAGGATGAGGAGGAGAGGAGGAGAGGAGGGGAGGAGGATGAGGAGGAGAGGAGGGGAGGAGGATGAGGAGGAGAGGAGGAGGAGGAGGAGAGGAGGAGAGGAGGATGAGGAGGAGAGGAGGAGGAGAGGAGGATGAGGAGGAGAGGAGGATGAGGAGGAGAGGAGGATGAGGAGGAGGATGAGGAGGAGAGGAAAAGAGGAGGATGAGGAGGAGAGGATGAGGAGGAGAGGAGGAGAGGATGAGGAGGAGGAGAGGAGGATGAGGAGGATGAGGAGGAGGAGAGGAGAGGAGGAGAGGAGAGGATGATGAGGAGGATGAGGAGGAGGAGAGGAGGAGAGGAAGAGAGGAGAGGAGGAGGAGAGGAGGAGGAGAGGAGGGGAGGAGGAGAGGAGGATGAGGAGGAGAGGAGGATGAGGAGAGAAGTTGAGGAGGAGAGGAGGAGGAGAGGTAAATGCAGGTAGATGTGTGGATTATTTGAAGAGGAAAGGGGTTCAAATACTATTTGAAATCTTCTCAAATTCTTTAGCTGTGCTTGATTGAAATTGTCACAATGGAACCAATATAAAGATCTGAAAACTGCATACCCAGCCGACGCTGGCACTCCAGGCAGAAACTCAAAGGATTTGAAGGATTTCAAATAGTATTTGAAAGGTCTGGTAACTGTTGCAGGAAGGGCTGAGGATTTGGAGCAGCGTCACAACTAGAGAAGCCAGCCAGCAGTACTATGGTATGAAGACTAGAGCAGCAGTACAGTACTATGGTATGAAGACTAGTGAAGCAGTACTATGGTATGAAGACTAGAGCAGCAGGACAGTACTATGGTATGAAGACTAGAGCAGCAGGACAGTACTATGGTATGAAGACTAGAGCAGCAGGACAGTACTATGGTATGAAGACTAGAGCAGCAGTACAGTACTATGGTATGAAGACTAGAGCAGCAGGACAGTACTATGGTATGAAGACTAGAGCAGCAGTACTATGGTATGAAGACTAGAGCAGCAGGACAGTACTATGGTATGAAGACTAGAGCAGCAGGACAGTACTATGGTATGAAGACTGAGCAGCAGGCAGTACTATGGTATGAAGACTAGAGCAGCAGGACAGTACTATGGTATGAAGACTAGAGCAGCAGGACAGTACTATGGTATGAAGACTAGAGCAGCAGTACAGTACTATGGTATGAAGACTAGAGAAGCAGGACAGTACTATGGTATGAAGACTAGAGCAGCAGTACAGTACTATGGTATGAAGACTAGAGACAGCAGTACAGTACTATGGTATGAAGACTAGAGCAGCAGGACAGTACTATGGTATGAAGACTAGAGAAGCAGTACAGTACTATGGTATGAAGACTAGAGCAGCAGGACAGTACTATGGTATGAAGACTAGAGCAGCAGGACAGTACTATGGTATGAAGACTAGAGCAGCAGTACTATGGTATGAAGACTAGAGAAGCAGGACAGTACTATGGTATGAAGACTAGAGCAGCAGGACAGTACTATGGTATGAAGACTAGAGCAGCAGGACAGTACTATGGTATGAAGACTAGAGCAGCAGGACAGTACTATGGTATGAAGACTAGAGACAGCAGTACTATGGTATGAAGACTAGAGCAGCAGTACTATGGTATGAAGACTAGAGCAGCAGGACAGTACTATGGTATGAAGACTAGAGCAGCAGTACAGTACTATGGTATGAAGACTAGAGCAGCAGTACTATGGTATGAAGACTAGAGAAGCAGGACAGTACTATGGTATGAAGACTAGAGCAGCAGGACAGTACTATGGTATGAAGACTAGAGCAGCAGGACAGTACTATGGTATGAAGACTAGAGCAGCAGGACAGTACTATGGTATGAAGAATAGAGAAGCAGTACTATGGTATGAAGACTAGAGCAGCAGGACAGTACTATGGTATGAAGACTAGAGCAGCAGTACTATGGTATGAAGACTAGAGAAGCAGTACAGTACTATGGTATGAAGACTAGATAAGCAGGACAGTACTATGGTATGAAGACTAGAGCAGCAGGACAGTACTATGGTATGAAGACTAGAGCAGCAGTACTATGGTATGAAGACTAGAGCAGCAGTACAGTACTATGGTATGAAGACTAGAGCAGCAGGACAGTACTATGGTATGAAGACTAGAGAAGCAGTACTATGGTATGAAGACTAGAGCAGCAGTACAGTACTATGGTATGAAGACTAGAGCAGCAGGACAGCACTATGGTATGAAGACTAGAGAAGCAGTACTATGGTATGAAGACTAGAGCAGCAGGACAGTACTATGGTATGAAGACTAGAGCAGCAGTACAGTACTATGGTATGAAGACTAGAGAAGCAGGACAGTACTATGGTATGAAGACTAGAGAAGCAGTACAGTACTATGGTATGAAGACTAGAGAAGCAGGACAGTACTATGGTATGAAGACTAGAGCAGCAGTACAGTACTATGGTATGAAGACTAGAGCAGCAGGACAGTACTATGGTATGAAGACTAGAGAAGCAGTACTATGGTATGAAGACTAGAGAAGCAGGACAGTACTATGGTATGAAGACTAGAGCAGCAGGACAGTACTATGGTATGAAGACTAGAGAAGCAGGACAGTACTATGGTATGAAGACTAGAGCAGCAGGACAGTACTATGGTATGAAGACTAGAGCAGCAGTACTATGGTATGAGGACTAGAGAAGCAGTACAGTACTATGGTATGAAGACTAGAGAAGCAGTACTATGGTATGAAGACTAGAGCAGCAGTACAGTACTATGGTATGAAGACTAGAGCAGCAGGACAGTACTATGGTATGAAGACTAGAGAAGCAGGACAGCACTATGGTATGAAGACTAGAGAAGCAGTACAGTACTATGGTATGAAGACTAGAGCAGCAGTACTATGGTATGAAGACTAGAGAAGCAGTACAGTACTATGGTATGAAGACTAGAGCAGCAGGACAGTACTATGGTATGAAGACTAGAGAAGCAGGACAGTACTATGGTATGAAGACTAGAGCAGCAGGACAGTACTATGGTATGAAGACTAGAGCAGGACAGTACTATGGTATGAAGACTAGAGCAGCAGTACTATGGTATGAAGACTAGAGCAGCAGTACAGTACTATGGTATGAAGACTAGAGCAGCAGGACAATACTATGGTATGAAGACTAGAGCAGCAGGACAGTACTATGGTATGCAGACTAGAGAAGCAGGACAGTACTATGGTATGAAGACTAGAGCAGCAGGACAGTACTATGGTATGAAGACTAGAGCAGCGACAGTACTATGGTATGAAGACTAGAGCAGCAGTACTATGGTATGAAGACTAGAGCAGGCAGTACTATGGTGGACTGGGCGACAGACGGTAGAGCGGAGCAGTACTATGGTATGAAGACTGAGCAGCAGGCAGTACTATGGTATGAAGACTAGAGCAGCAGGACAGTACTATGGTATGAAGACTAGAGAAGCAGTACTATGGTATGAAGACTAGAGCAGCAGGACAGTACTATGGTATGAAGACTAGAGCAGCAGTACAGTACTATGGTATGAAGACTAGAGCAGCAGTACAGTACTATGGTATGAAGACTAGAGCAGCAGTACAGTACTATGGTATGAAGACTAGAGCAGCAGTACTATGGTATGAAGACTAGAGAAGCAGGACAGTACTATGGTATGAAGACTAGAGCAGGGACAGTACTATGGTATGAAGACTAGAGAAGCAGGACAGTACTATGGTATGAAGACTAGAGAAGCAGTACAGTACTATGGTATGAAGACTAGAGCAGCAGTACAGTACTATGGTATGAAGACTAGAGAAGCAGGACAGTACTATGGTATGAAGACTAGAGAAGCAGGACAGTACTATGGTATGAAGACTAGAGCAGCCAGTACTATGGTATGAAGACTAGAGCAGCAGGACAGTACTATGGTATGAAGACTAGAGCAGCAGGCAGTACTATGGTATGAAGACTAGAGAAGCAGGACAGTACTATGGTATGAAGACTAGAGCAGCAGTACAGTACTATGGTATGAAGACTAGAGACAGCAGGACAGTACTATGGTATGAAGACTAGAGCAGCAGTACAGTACTATGGTATGAAGACTAGAGCAAGCAGGACAGTACTATGGTATGAAGACTAGAGCAGCAGGACAGTACTATGGTATGAAGACTAGAGCAGCAGTACTATGGTATGAAGACTAGAGCAGCAGTACTATGGTATGAAGACTAGAGCAGCAGTACAGTACTATGGTATGAAGACTAGAGCAGCAGGACAGTACTATGGTATGAAGACTAGAGAAGCAGGACAGTACTATGGTATGAAGACTAGAGCAGCAGTACTATGGTATGAAGACTAGAGCAGCAGGACAGTACTATGGTATGAAGACTAGAGCAGCAGGACAGTACTATGGTATGAAGACTAGAGCAGCAGTACAGTACTATGGTATGAAGACTAGAGCAGCAGTACTATGGTATGAAGACTAGAGCAGGCAGTACTATGGTATGAAGACTAGAGCAGCAGTACAGTACTATGGTATGAAGACTAGAGCAGCAGGACAGTACTATGGTATGAAGACTAGAGAAGCAGGACAGTACTATGGTATGAAGACTAGAGCAGCAGGACAGTACTATGGTATGAAGACTAGAGCAGCAGGACAGTACTATGGTATGAAGACTAGAGCAGCAGGACAGTACTATGGTATGAAGACTAGAGCAGCAGTACTATGGTATGAAGACTAGAGCAGGCAGTACTATGGTATGAAGACTAGAGCAGCAGTACAGTACTATGGTATGAAGACTAGAGCAGCAGGACAGTACTATGGTATGAAGACTAGAGAAGCAGGACAGTACTATGGTATGAAGACTAGAGCAGCAGTACTATGGTATGAAGACTAGAGCAGCAGGACAGTACTATGGTATGAAGACTAGAGCAGCAGGACAGTACTATGGTATGAAGACTAGAGCAGCAGTACAGTACTATGGTATGAAGACTAGAGCAGCAGGACAGTACTATGGTATGAAGACTAGAGCAGCAGTACTATGGTATGAAGACTAGAGAAGCAGTACAGTACTATGGTATGAAGACTAGAGCAGCAGTACAGCACTATGGTATGAAGACTAGAGAAGCAGGACAGTACTATGGTATGAAGACTAGAGCAGCAGGACAGTACTATGGTATGAAGACTAGAGCAGCAGGACAGCACTATGGTATGAAGACTAGAGAAGCAGGACAGTACTATGGTATGAAGACTAGAGCAGCAGTACAGTACTATGGTATGAAGACTAGAGAGCAGTACTATGGTATGAAGACTAGAGCAGCAGTACTATGGTATGAAGACTAGAGCAGCAGGACAGTACTATGGTATGCAGACTAGAGAAGCAGGACAGTACTATGGTATGAAGACTAGAGCAGCAGTACTATGGTATGAAGACTAGAGCAGACAGTACTATGGTATGAAGACTAGAGCAGCAGTACTATGGTATGAAGACTAGAGAGCAGTACAGTACTATGGTATGAAGACTAGAGCAGGACAGTACTATGGTATGAAGACTAGAGCAGCAGTACTATGGTATGAAGACTAGAGAGCAGACAGTACTATGGTATGAAGACTAGAGCAGCAGTACTATGGTATGAAGACTAGAGAAGCAGGACAGTACTATGGTATGAAGACTAGAGAAGCAGTACTATGGTATGAAGACTAGAGCAGCAGGACAGTACTATGGTATGAAGACTAGAGCAGCAGGACAGTACTATGGTATGAAGACTAGAGCAGCAGGACAGTACTATGGTATGAAGACTAGAGAAGCAGTACTATGGTATGAAGACTAGAGCAGCAGTACTATGGTATGAAGACTAGAGCAGCAGTACTATGGTATGAAGACTAGAGCAGCAGTACTATGGTATGAAGACTAGAGCAGCAGTACTATGGTATGAAGACTAGAGAAGCAGGACAGTACTATGGTATGAAGACTAGAGCAGCAGGACAGTACTATGGTATGAAGACTAGAGAAGCAGTACAGTACTATGGTATGAAGACTAGAGCAGCAGGACAGTACTATGGTATGAAGACTAGAGCAGCAGTACTATGGTATGCAGACTAGAGAACAGTACTATGGTATGAAGACTAGAGAAGCAGTACTATGGTATGAAGACTAGAGAACCAGTACCATGGTATGCAGACTAGAGAACCAGTACCATGGTATGCAGACTAGAGAACCAGTACCATGGTATGCAGACTAGAGAACCAGTACTATGGTATGCAGACTAGAGAACCAGTACCATGGTATGCAGACTAGAGAACCAGTACCATGGTATGCAGACTAGAGAACCAGTACTATGGTATGCAGACTAGAGAACCAGTACTATGGTATGCAGACTAGAGAACCAGTACCATGGTATGCAGACTAGAGCAGCAGGACAGTACTATGGTATGAAGACTAGAGCAGCAGGACAGTACTATGGTATGCAGACTAGAGCAGCAGTACTATGGTATGCAGACTAGAGAACCAGTACCATGGTATGCAGACTAGAGCAGCAGGACAGTACTGTGGTATGAAGACTAGAGCAGCAGGACAGTACCATGGTATGCAGACTAGAGAACCAGTACCATGGTAGGCAGACCTGTTAAAGGTGCAGATCTGGTAGATCTGTTTCACCTGTTCTCATTCATGTGTTCCTCTGTATTGGGACGGTTTGGTTCTTAGAATATATAGTGAATCATTCTATGGAGTCCCGGTCAGTCTCTAACCAGTGACCAATTGGTGGGAACTCAACTCTCTCTCTCCTCTCTGAGTTAATTAGTAATCTAGCCCTGTGTGACAGAGTGTGCAGCGTCTAGATGTGGTAAAGATTGAATTTGATTTCTTCTTTTCTTAGCCTCGTCGCATGAATATTTGATACAAAAAATTAAAAGAGCATGTGACAGTGTGGAAGGAACAAACTTCTTCGATCGGATCGAGTCAGGGCGACTCCGCCCCTGTGGCCATGCCAAGCCCAATCTTCACAACACATTTATGTGTTAAATCAACCAACCCAGGCTGACCCAGGCTAACTGTCATCTCGACCTCTATGGGCGCCGTAATAGCCTGGTGGTCCCAGATATTCAAATTAGCCTGGTGGTCCCAGATATAACAGATTCCAGTGACTGGGACCACCAGGCTACTATTGAATCATTCTGACTCCAGTCTTCCGCTGTCAAGAACTCTTGGAGTACTGAGAGCTTCATCTGAACTGAGGGACCATGGGCAGAATAATGTGAGTTGTATTACTGTTTTAGACTGGTTGGAGATTAGCTGAGGCTGGCTGACAACATTAGGATAAGGGGACAGGGAGAATAGAGGCAGAGAGTAAAGGGAGGGAGAGAGAGAGAGAGAGAGAGAGAGGAAGGATAGCAGACAGATAGAGAGAGAGACTGTAGGGCTTTGTGACATCAGAGCAGAGACAGGCTGGTCTCACAACAGAGCAGAGACAGGCTGGTCTCACATCAGAGCCGAGACAGGCTGGTCTCACATCAGGGCAGAGACAGGCTGGCCTGACAACAGGGCAGAGACAGGCTGGCCTGACAACAGGGCAGAGACAGGCTGGTCTCACATCAGGGCAGAGACAGGCTGGTCTCACATCAGGGCAGAGACAGGCTGGTCTGACAACAGGGCAGAGACAGGCTGGTCTGACAACAGAGCAGAGACAGGCTGGTCTGACAGAGCAGAGACAGGCTGGTCTCACATCAGAGCAGAGACAGGCTGGTCTGACAGAGCAGAGACAGGCTGGTCTCACATCAGAGCAGAGACAGGCTGGTCTGACAGAGCAGAGACAGGCTGGTCTCACATCAGAGCAGAGACAGGCTGGTCTCACATCAGAGCAGAGACAGGCTGGTCTCACATCAGAGCAGAGACAGGCTTGTCTGACATCAGAGCAGAGACAGGCTGGTCTCACATCAGAGCAGAGACAGGCTGGTCTCACAACAGAGCAGAGACAGGCTGGTCTGACATCAGAGCAGAGACAGGCTGGTCTGACATCAGGGCAGAGACAGGCTGGTCTGACATCAGGGCAGAGACAGGCTGGTCTGACATCAGGGCAGAGACAGGCTGGTCTGACATCAGTGCAGAGACAGGCTGGTCTGACGGAGCAGATACAGGCTAGTCTGACGGAGCAGATACAGGCTGGTCTGACAGAGCAGAGACAGGCTGGTCTGACAGAGCAGAGACAGGCTGGTCTGACATCAGGGCAGAGACAGGCTGGTCTGACATCAGAGCAGAGACAGGCTGGTCTGCTAGCTAGAGAACTGGGTCATTGTGTCATTGTAGTAGATCTTATTTTTACCCAAAGCTTTTAAAGGGGTACATTTGATATGATTTGACTGGAGTGAACAGCTTGACACCAGCTACCTTTTAAATGACGGCCAAAAGTAAATTCTCTCAACATCGAGCGAAAAAGGATTAAGGCAAAGCTGGAAGCAAAAACTAGTTTGGTTTTTGTGTCAAAATCCCTCCCTCCCTGGAGCAGGAGAAAGAGCAGACAGCTGATCAGAGGATTGATACAAGCACACTAGGAGGAGACTGGGAAACCCGAATAACAGGGCAGACAATTTGCAGTACAGTTTAGGGTTGCCCAGTCATTCTGGTTGGAAGATTCCCGGAATCAGGAAGGAATAAACACGATTTCCTACAACCAGGAACATTTCTGGAAAACCTAGGAATTTTAGGGAATGTTACCAGAATTTTGCAACCCAGATCCAGTTATATACAATACGTTATGTTTGACCCTGTAGAAATACACCTGGGATATGAAGACTTCCCTATCAACTGGGTTACAGTGCATTACCATTGGGTGGTAGGGTAGAACGACCCAATATAATTACAGTGCATTACCATTGGGTGGTAGGGTAGAACGACCCAATATCATTACAGTGCATTACCATTGGGTGGTAGGGTAGAACGACCCAATATCATTACAGTGCATTACCATTGGGTGGTAGGGTAGAACGACCCAATATCATTACAGTGCATTACCATTGGGTGGTAGGGTAGAACGACCCAATATCATTACAGTGCATTACCATTGGGTGGTAGGGTAGAACGACCCAATATCATTACAGTGCATTACCATTGGGTGGTAGGGTAGAACGACCCAATATCATTACAGTGCATTACCATTGGGTGGTAGGGTAGAACGACCCAATATCATTACAGTGCATTACCATTGGGTGGTAGGGTAGAACGACCCAATATCATTACAGTGCATTACCATTGGGTGGTAGGGTAGAACGACCCAATATCATTACAGTGCATTACCATTGGGTGGTAGGGTAGAACGACCCAATATCATTACAGTGCATTACCATTGGGTGGTAGGGTAGAACGACCCAATATCATTACAGGGCATTTATTACCTACACTACCATACCTATTACCTATACCACCCTACCTATTACCTATGCCACCCTACCTATTACCTATACTACACTAGTTATTACCTACGCCACCACACCTATTACCTATACTACCCTACCTATTACCTATAAAACCCTACCTATTACCTACAGTACCCTACCTAGTACCTATACTACACTACCTATTACCTATACTACCCTACCTATTACCTATACTACACTACCTATTACCTATGCCACCCTACCTATTATCTATACTACCCTACCTATTACCTGTACCACTCTACATATTACCTATACTACCCTACCTATTACCTATACTACCCTGCCTATTACCTACACTACCATACCTATTACCTATATCACCTACCTATTACTTATACTACCCTACCTAATACCTATACCACTCTACCTTTTACCCACACTACCCTACCTATTACCTATACCACCCCACCTATTACCTATGCTACCCTACCTATTACCTATACTACCCTACCTATTACCTATACTACACTACCTATTACCTATACTACCCTGCCTATTACCTACACTACCATACCTATTACCTATATCACCTACCTATTTCCTATACTACCCTACCTAATACCTATACCACTCTACCTTTTACCCACACTACCCTACCTATTACTTATACCACCCTACCTATTACCCACACTACCCTACCTATTACCTCCTACACTACCCTGCCTATTACCTATACTACCCTACCTATTACCTACACTACCATACCTATTACCTATATCACCTACCTATTTCCTATACTACCCTACCTATTACCTATACTACCCTACCTATTACTTACACTAATCTATATAAAGTGAAGGAAAAACTTTGAATTTGTCTCTATACTCCACCATTTTGGATTTGAGAGCAAATGTTTTTTATGACGTGACAGTATAGAATGTCACAATTAAGAAATGGAAGCACTTTACACTGAGTGTTCCTAATGTTTTGTATATTCAGTGTATGTATCTCGTCCCCAATTAGATGGTGTCATAAGCATTTGGATAAATTCACTTATAGTGTATTAAAGTAATCAAAAGTGTAGTATTTTGGTCCCATATTCCTAGCATGCAATGCCTACATCAAGCTGGTGACTCTACAAACTTGTTGGATGCATTTGTAGTTTGGTTTGGTTGTGTTTCAGATTATGTTGTGTTTAATAGAAATAAATGGTGAATAAGGAATTGTTTTATTTTGGAGTCACTTTTATTGTAAATAAGAATATAATATGTTTCTGAACACTTCTAAATTAATGTGGATGCTACCATGATTACGGATAATCATGGATGAATCGTGAATAATGATGACTGAGAAAGTTAGAGTCAAAAATATCATACCCCCGAAAAATTGCTATCCTCCCCTGTTATTGTAATGGTGAGATGTTAGCATGTCTTGGGGGTATGCTATAAAATGCTAACCTCCCCTGTTATTGTAATGGTGAGATGTTAGCATGTCTTGGGGTTATGATATAAAATGCTAACCTCCCCTGTTATTGTAATGGTGAGATGTTAGCATGTCTTGGAGATATGATATAAAATGCTATCCTCCCCTGTTATTGTAATGGTGAGAGGTTAGCATGTCTTGGGGGTATGATATAAAATGCTAACCTCCCCTGTTATTGTAATGGTGAGAGGTTAGCATGTCTTGGGGGTATGATATAAAATGCTATCCTCCCCTGTTATTGTAATGGTGAGATGTTAGCATGTCTTGGGGGTATGATATAAAATGCTAACCTCCCCTGTTATTGTAATGGTGAGATGTTAGCATGTCTTGAGGGTATGCAATAAAATGCTAACCTCCCCTATTATTGTAATGGTGAGAGGTTAGCATGTCTTGGGGTTATGATATAAAATGCTAACCTCCCCTGTTATTGTAATGGTGAGATGTTAGCGTGTCTTGGAGATATGATATAAAATGCTATCCTCCCCTGTTATTGTAATGGTGAGAGGTTAGCATGTCTTGGGGGTATGCTATAAAATGCTAACCTCCCCTGTTATTGTAATGGTGAGATGTTAGCATGTCTTGGGGGTATGATATAAAATGCTAACCTCCCCTGTTATTGTAATGGTGAGATGTTAGCATGTCTTGGGGGTATGCTATAAAATGCTAACCTCCCCTGTTATTGTAATGGTGAGATGTTAGCATGTCTTGGAGATATGATATAAAATGCTATCCTCCCCTGTTATTGTAATGGTGAGAGGTTAGCATGTCTTGGGGGTATGATATAAAATGCTATCCTCCCCTGTTATTGTAATGGTGAGATGTTAGCATGTCTTGGGGGTATGATATAAAATGCTAACCTCCCCTGTTATTGTAATGGTGAGATGTTAGCATGTCTTGAGGGTATGCTATAAAATGCTAACCTCCCCTATTATTGTAATTGGGAGATGTTAGCATGTCTTGGGGGTATGATATAAAATGCTAACCTCCCCTGTTATTGCAATGGTGAGATGTTAGCATGTCTTGGGTGTATGATATAAAATGCTAACCCCCCCTGTTATTGATAATGATGAGATGTTAGCATGTCTTGGGGGTATGATATATAATGCTAACCTCCCTTGTTATTGCAATGGTGAGATGTTAGCATGTCTTGGGTGTATGATATAAAATGCTAACCTCCCATGTTATTGATAATGATGAGAGGCCCTGTGGCGTCCTCCTCTCCTGCCCTGAGAGTCTTTCTGTTGATAACTGCAGACTATGGCTGTGTCCCAATTCACCGTCTCTCTCCTGAAGTTGCCCTTCCCTGCTGTCAAATCACCTAGTGTGTCACACCCTGATCTGTTTCACCTGTCTTTGTGATTGTCTCCACCCCCCTCCAGGTGTCGCCCATCTTCCCAATTATCCCCTGTGCATTTATACCTGTGTTCTCTGTTTGTCTGTTGCCAGTTCGTTTTGTTCGTGAAACCTACCAGCGTTTGTTTTCCTGCTCATGCCTTTTTCTTGTTCCTGTTTTCAAGTCCTTCCCAGTTTTGACCGTTCTACCTGCCCTGACCCTGACCCTGACCTTGAGCCTGCCTGCCGTTCTGGACCCTTTGCACCCTCTCTGGATTACTGAGCCCCGTCTGCCTTTGACCTGTCGTTTGCCTGCCCCTGTATTAGAAAAAAACGTTTGTTTCTTCGACACTGTCTGCATCAGGGTCATACCTGAAACGTGATATAGTAGCCTCATGGGGGGGAATGTTATTCACACTCTTCCTAATTAAAAAATATTATTTAAAAAAAAGCAGATTTGTTTAAGAAAGAAACACCCTGATTTAGCCCAGTGCAGTAAAAGGTTAACCACTCCCCATTCTGGTTTTAAAAGCACTGGATTGGTCAGTGTAAGCATTGGCTGGAGTGAGTTTACACAAATGTTAAATCCATGAGAGGGAGTGTGGAAGTGCAATTGGGTGAACAATTGGCATTTGTTGAGTCTCTCTGACACCACCTCCACCACCACCACCATCACCACCTCCTCCATCACCACCTCCCCCATCTCCACCACTACCTCCTCCTCCTCCACCACCACCACCACCACTACCTCCCCCACCTCCACCACTACCATCTCCCCCATCTCCACCACCACCTCCCCCATCTCCACCACTACCACCTCCCCCATCTCCACCACCACCTCCCCCATCTCCACCACTACCTCCTCCTCCTCCACCACCACCACCACCACCACCACCACCTCCCCCATCACCATGGTGGTGGGGGAGGAGGTGGTGGTGATGGGGGAGGTGGTGGTGGTGGAGATGGGGGAGGTGGTGGTGGTGGAGATGGGGGAGGTGGTGGTGGTGGAGATGGGGGAGGTGGTAGTGGTGGAGGAGGAGGAAGTGGTGGTGGTGATGGCGGAGGAGGTGGTGGTGGTGGGGGAGGAGCTGGTGGTGGTGATGGGGGAGGAGCTGGTGGTGGTGATGGGGGAGGTGGTGGTGGTGGAGATGGGGGAGGTGGTGGTAGTGGTGGTGGTGGTGGTGGTGATGGGGGAGGTGGTGGTGATGGTGGTAGTGGTAGAGATGGGGGAGGTAGTAGTGGTGGAGATGGGGGAGGTAGTGGTGGTGGTGGTGGTGGAGGAGGAGGAGGAGGAGGGGGAGGCGGAGGTGGTGGAGGAGGTGGTATATTAGATCATGGACATTATCTTCCCCCTATCCTCCCCTTCTCCTCCTCCCCTCCTCCTCCTCTCCTCTTCTCTTCCCCCTTTCCTCCTCCTCCTCCCCTCTTCCCCCAATCCTCCCCTCCTCCTCCTCTCCACTACTCTTCCCCCTATCCTCCCCTCCTCGCCCTCTCCTCGCCTCTTCCTCCCCTCTTCCCCCATCCTCCCCTCCTCCTCCTCTCTTCCCCTATCCTCCCCTCCTCCTCCTCTCTTCCCCCTCTCCTCCCCTCCTCCCCCTCTCCTCCTCTCTTCCCCCTCTCCTCCCCTCCTCCCCCTCTCCTCCCCTCTTCCCCCTATCCTCCCCTCTCCTCCTCTCTTCCCCCTCTCTTCCCCCTTTCCTCCCCTCTTCCCCCTATCCTCCCCTCTTCCCCCTATCCTCCCCTCTTCCCCCTATCCTCCCCCTTTCCTCCCCTCTTCCGCCTATCCTCCCCTCTTCCCCCTATCCTCCCCTCCCCCCCTCCTCCCCTCTTCCCCTATCCTCCTCCTCCTCTCCTCCTCTCTTCCCCATTTCCTCCTCTCCCCTTCTATTCCCCCTTTCCTCCTCCTCCTACCCTCTTCCCCCTTTCCTCCTCCTCCTCCCCCTCTCCTCTTCTCTTCCCCCTTTCCTCCTCCTCCTACCCTCTTCCTCCTTTCCTCCTCCTCCTCCCCTCTTCATCTATTATTTCTGTAATGTATAAATGATGACATGGGCAGAAGCCAGAGGTAGTCTAGATTCTAGTTGGCAAATCAGACCCAGATAGCAGTCACCAAGCTGAATCATTCTCACACCCTCTTCCCTATACCCATCATGAGGTTGCTACAACCTAGCCTATGAATGGAAAGTTTATAACGATCGGAAAGTTTTCTATAATCAAGGTGACAGAAGGTGACACATTTAATACCACCTTGCACACTCTTACCTCCATCTAGCTGATCTAGGGTGTAAATCATTAGTCCAACAGTTGCAAACTAGAGCTTCTATTGGACAAATTCAGGTATGTCTATCCCCGTTTCATTCCATTTGCTTCCGTTTATAAAAAGTTTTTCAACAGAATTGGCGGAACGCATACATCCCTAATCACAGTTTACTCTAATAGCAGACAGCACGATCACTTTCCTCGTTGTGTAATTCCTTCTCGCATCTACAGTACATTCGGAAAGTATTCAGACACATTCGCTTTTTTTTTCACATTTTGTTACGTTACAGCCTTATTCTAAAATGTATTTAATAGTTTGATCAATCTACACACAATACCCACTAATGACGAAGCAAAAACAGTTTCTTTGAAATTTATGTCTGAAAATATATATATTAAATATTACATATGTATTCAAACCCTTATTCAAGTACTTAGTACTTTGTTGACGCAGCTTTGGCAGCGATTACAGCCTTGAGTCTTCTTGGGTATGACGCTACAAGCTTGGCACACCTGTATTTGGGGAGTTTCTCCCATTCTTCTCTGCAGATCCTCTCAAGCTCTGTCAGGTTGCATGGGGAGTGTTGCTGCACAGCTATTTTCAGGTCTCTCCAGAGATGTTGAAATCGGGTTCTGGCGGGCTCTGGCTGGGCAACTCAAGGGCATTCAGAGACTTGTCCCGAAGCCACTCCTGCGTTGTCTTGGCTGTGTGCTTAGGGTCATTGTCCTGTTGGAAGACTGAAAAACATCCCCACAGCATGATGCTGCCACCACCATGCTTCACCATAGGTGCCAGGTTTCCTCCAGGTTGCATGGGGAGTGTTGCTGCACAGCTATTTTCGGGCCATTCAGGCCAAAGAGTTCAATCTTGTTTCTCATGGTCTGAGAGTCCTTTAGGTGCCTTTTGGCAAACGCCAACTTGGCTGTCATGTGGAGTGCTGCAGAGATGGTTGTGGTTCTAGAAGGTTCTCCCATCTCCACAGAGGAACTCTGGAGCTCTGTCAGAGTGACCACCGAGTTCTTGGTCACCTCCCTGACCAAGGCCCTTCTCCCCCGATTGCTCAGTTTGGCCGGGCAGCCAGCTCTAAGAAAAGTCTTGGTGGTTCCAAACATCTTCCATTTAAGAATAATGGAGGCCACTGTGTTCTTGGGGACCTTCAATACGCAGAAATGTTTTGGAACCCTTCCCCAGGTCTGTGCCTCGACACAATCCTGTCTCGGAGCTCTATGGACAATTCCTTCGACCTCATGGTATTTGCTCTGACATGGGCTGTGAACTGTGAGACCTTACTGTATATCGACAGGTGTGTGCCTTTCCAAATCATCTTCAATCAATTGAATTTACCACAGGTGGACTCCAATCAAGTTGTAGAAACATCTCAAGGATGATCAATGGAAACAGGATGCACCTGAGCTCAATTTAGAGTCTCATAGCAAAGGGTCTGAATACTTATGTAAATAAGGTATTTCTGTTTTAAAAACCTGTTTTTAAGGTATCTCTTTTTTATTTCTTTTTTTTATACATTAGCAATGTCAAATAACCTGTTTTCGCTTTGACATTATAGGGTATTGTGCTTAGATTGATGAGGATTTTTTATTTATTTAATCCATTTGAGAATATGGCTGTAACGTAACAAAATGTGGAAAAAGTCAAGGGGTATGAATACTTTCCGAACGCCCTCTCCTCTCACCTTTTCCCTTAGCTTGTGGACTTCAGTGCACAATACAACAGCTTTCTGTGACCAGGCGCAATTACCTTCCCATGCCAAACCTTCATATCATAACCACTAACCGCTACACACAGCCTACATCATTGTCACCATATTAATGTCACAGTAAACATAGCTACAAGAACTAATGCGTTAGCAAACCTGCTACAATCCCGCAGTGTACAGCAAGCAGTTTAGCAGTTAACCCGACGGGACCCGGTGGTAATAAATTAATAAAACCGAAAGCGTTCCTTGACTTGGAGTTCCGGTGTTGGATAGCTTTAGCCAGCTAGGTAACATAAATAGCATTCCTCTAAGTTTGAGCCGGTTTAAGTAGGCTAAATTAGCTAGCTGCATTCGCTAGCTAAGTAAGTGAAAGTGAAAAATGCAATGAATTATAGCTAGCTCTCTGTCTCTTGCTTCTCCTTAATTTGTTCAACTATTGTCTTTCTCTCTCTTTGAGTCAACTACTCACCACATTAGATTCACTGAAGTGCTCGCTAGCTGTAGCTTATGCTTTAAATACTAGATTCATTCTCTGCTCCTTTGATTGGGTGAACAACATGTCAGTTCATGCTCTGATAGGTTGGAGGATGTCCTACGGAAGTTGTCATAATTACTGTCTAAGTCAATGGAAGGGGGTGAGAACCATGAGCCTCCTAGGTTTTGTATTGAAGTCAGTGTACCCAGAGGAGGACGGAAGCTAGCTGTCCTCCGGCTACACCATGCTGCTACCCTACAGAGTGCTGTTGAGGCTACTGGAGACCTTCATTGCAAAATAGTGTGTTTTAATCAATTATTTGGTGACTGATTATATTTAGTCTAGTTTTATCTAAAAATGATAACTATTTTTATGAAATTCACTGAGGACGACGGTCCTCCCCTTCCTCCTCTGAGGAGCCTCCGCTGACACACACACACACACACACATACACACACACACACACACACACACACACACACACACACACACACACACACACACACACACACACACACACACACACACACACACACACACACACACACACACACACTCCGTCTTCCCTACCCAGATAGTGGGTACAAATAAAATCGGCTCTGTTTCCCCCTATCAATTATTCTGATTAATGTGGACAAGTACTCTTAACTATTTGGACTCTTAAAGGAAAACTCCACTCAAACACGATCAATGGTTTTCTTGGTTGTTGCATTGATCGTGTTTGAGTGGAATTTTCCTTTAAGAGTCCAAATAGTTAAGAGTACTTGTTGATAAACTATTGATACAATCTCAAAATGTTTTTGCATGTCAGCAGTCAAGTTTTCAAGATATTGGATTTGAAGAAGCAATGTGCAACAGGTGACTTACTCCTTTAACAGAAACGTGGAACTAAAACCCCCAGAGGGGGCGAGCGTAGTCCAACAGACTCCCGTGGGACTGAAGAAACCTTGAGAGAAAACCAACCCTAGATGGGAGATGATAGTATGTGTCCCAAATCGCATCCCGTTCCCTATATAGGGCTCTGGTCAAAAGTAGTGCACTATATATAGGGAATAGGGTGCCATAGGGCTCTGTTCTAAAGTAGTGCACTATATAGGGAATAGGGTGCCATAGTGCTCTGGTCTAAAGTAGTGCACTATATAGGGAATAGGGTGCCATAGGGCTCTGGTCTATAGTAGTGCACTATATAGGGAATAGGGTGCCATAGGGCTCTGGTCTAAAGTAGTGCACTATATAGGGAATAGGGTGCCATAGTAGTGCACTATATAGGGAATAGGGTGCCATAGTAGTGCACTATATAGGGAATAGGGTGCCATAGGACTCTGTTCTAAAGTAGTGCACTATATAGGGAATAGGGTGCCATAGTAGTGCACTATATAGGGAATAGGGTGCCATAGGGCTCTGGTCTAAAGTAGTGCACTATATAGGGAATAGGGTGCCATAGGGCCCTGGTCTAAAGTAGTGCACTATATAAGGAATAGGGTGCCATACAATGTTGATCTGGGGGCTAAATACAGATATACTTTATTATTTCCATACAGGATGGAAATTATGCTTTTTATCAAACCCCCCTGATATACACACACGTCAGGCTGTAGAGGCTGGAGCTGAGGGCTGCCACACCCAATGAGCGAATCAGGAGGAACGATCGGTGTAACCTGACACATCGATGCCAGCAACTCCACTGCCGTAGAGTGACTGAACATTTGCCTTATTCGGCAGTGGGATTTGAACCGGCAACTCTCCGGATGCTGGCCACACCTCTCTAACCTCAAGGCTATGTTCACCCCTCTCATTGAGGAGGATCTCTAACTGGGTCATAGAGAGAGTCAGTGGCTATAAGACTTAACTAGGTCGCTATCTGGGAGCGAAGACGATGTGGTTAGATAACATCACATACTGTAGTTAACATCGGGGAGGTGTGTGTGTGTGTGTGTGTGTGTGTGTGTGTGTGTGTGTGTGTGTGTGTGTGTGTGTGTGTGTGTGTGTGTGTGTGTGTGTGTGTGTGTGTACTGTAGTTAACATGGGGGAGGTGTGTGTGTGTGTGTGTGTGTGTGTGTGTGTGTGTGTGTGTGTGTGTGTGTGTACTGTAGTTAACATGGGGGAGGTGTGTGTGTGTGTGTACTGTAGTAAACATGGGGGAGGTGTGTGTGTGTGTGTGTGTGTGTGTGTGTGTGTGTGTGTGTGTGGTGTGTGTGTGTACTGTAGTTAACATTGGGAGCAGAAGGGATTTTTTTCCTTACATAGATGCACTGCACGCCAACCCACGGCTATTTAGTCAGGACTAGGCATGCTTAAGAGTTCTCACACACACACACTTAAAATACGCAAAGACACACACACTTAAAATACGCAAAGTCCACACACATTTCTGCCGCCCAGGGTTAAGAGGGGGAAAATGAGGACGGTGCAGGGGGAGGGAACTGTCAGGGAGAGGAGAGGAGAGGAGAGGAGAGGAGAGGAGAGGAGAGGAGCGGAGCGGAGAGGAGAGGAGCGGAGCGGTGAGGAGAGGAGAGGAGCAGAGAGGAGGAGCAGAGAGGAGAGGAGAGGAGAGGAGCGGAGCGGAGAGGAGAGGAGAGGAGAGGTGAGGAGAGGAGAGGAGCAGAGAGGAGAGGAGAGGAGAGGAGAGGAGAGGGTCTGTCAGCCCCCACCACTGTCAGGAAGAGGAGGAGCAGAGAGGAGAGGAGAGGACAGGAGAGGAGAGGAGAGGACAGGAGAGGAGAGGAGAGGAGAGGAGAGGAGAGGAGAGGAGAGGAGAGGAGAGGAGAGGAGAGGAGAGGAGAGGAGAGGAGAGGAGAGGAGAGGGTCTGTCAGCCCCCACCACTGTCAGGAAGAGGAGGAGCAGAGAGGAGAGGAGAGGACAGGAGAGGAGAGGAGAGGAGAGGAGAGGAGAGGAGAGGAGAGGAGAGGAGAGGAGAGGAGAGGAGAGGAGAGGACAGGACAGGAGAGGAGAGGAGAGGAGAGGAGAGGAGAGGAGAGGAGAGGAGAGGAGAGGAGAGGAGAGGAGAGGAGAGGAGAGGGTCTGTCAGCCCCCACCACTGTCAGGAAGAGGAGGAGCGGAGAGGAGAGGAGAGGACAGGAGAGGACAGGAGAGGAGAGGAGAGGAGAGGAGAGGAGAGGAGAGGAGAGGAGAGGAGAGGAGAGGAGAGGAGAGGAGAGGAGAGGAGAGGAGAGGAGAGGAGAGGACAGGAGAGGAGAGGAGAGGAGAGGAGAGGACAGGAGAGGACAGGAGAGGACAGGAGGTAGTGAATGACTGTGTGTGTGAGGGGGGGCAGCTGCATGGATCAGACTTGCTTGACGCCCCGGGGGCATGATGTCCCCCTGTCCTCCTCCCCAGGTCTATGCTACATCCCAAACAGCATCCTATCCCCTTTGAGCCCTGGTCAAAAGTAGTGCACTATATAGGGAATGAGATGCCATTTGGGATGAGATCCCAGCCCGCTGTGGTGCCAGCTCATAGGGACAGTAATAAGAGCAGCTCTTCCATCTGGCTCCCGCCCAGATGGCATCAATCACTCTTTGTCGCTATGGTAACTAACAGTCGCTTCCCTGATGTGGTAACGGTAAGACAGTACAAAACATGGGGCTTGTGTGTCCCAAATGGCACCCTAATTCCCTATTTAGTGCACTACTATTGACCAGGGCTCCGTTCAAAAGAAGTGCACGATATAGAAAAATAGGGTTCCATTTGGGACACATACCGTTTCCACATCTAAAGATTATAAAAAGATAATATACAGTTTTAGGGACTCATCCACCACAGATACAGCTAACTAATAAGGACTCATCCATCCACCACAGACACAGCTAACTAATAAGGACTCATCCATCCACCACAGACACAGCTAACTAATAAGGACTCATCCATCCACCACAGACACAGCTAACTAATAAGGACTCATCTATCCATCACAGACACAGCTAACTAATAAGGACTCATCCATCCACCACAGATACAGCTAACTAATAAGGACTCATCCATCCACCACAGACACAGCTAACTAATAAGGACTCATCCATCCACCACAAATACAGCTAACTAATAAGGACTCATCCATCCACCACAGACACAGCTAACTAATAAGGACTCATCTATCCATCACAGATACAGCTAACTAATAAGGACTCATCCATCCACCACAGACACAGCTAACTAATAAGGACTCATCTATCCATCACAGATACAGCTAACTAATAAGGACTCATCTATCCATCACAGATACAGCTAACTAATAAGGACTCATCCATCCACCACAGACACAGCTAACTAATAAGGACTCATCTATCCATCACAGATACAGCTAACTAATAAGGACTCATCCATCCACCACAGATACAGCTAACTAATAAGGACTCATCCATCCACCACAGATACAGCTAACTAATAAGGACTCATCCATCCACCACAGACACAGCTAACTAATAAGGACTCATCTATCCATCACAGATACAGCTAACTAATAAGGACTCATCTATCCATCACAGATACAGCTAACTAATAAGGACTCATCCATCCACCACAGACACAGCTAACTAATAAGGACTCATCTATCCATCACAGATACAGCTAACTAATAAGGACTCATCCATCCACCACAGACACAGCTAACTAATAAGGACTCATCCATCCACCACAGACACAGCTAACTAATAAGGACTCATCCATCCACCACAGACACAGCTAACTAATAAGGACTCATCTATCCATCACAGACACAGCTAACTAATAAGGACTCATCCATCCACCACAGATAGCTAGTTAATCCAGAGGCTCTTACCTTTGCCTCAATTCAACAGTCTCATCTAGATCATGACATTTGTAGTTCTTTATGACAGCCATATTAGCAACTGTTGTTTGTAGTTCTTTATGATAGCCATATTAGCAACTGTTGTTTGTAGTCCTTTATGATAGCCACATTAGCAAATGTTGTTTGTAGTTCTTTATGACAGCCATATTAGCAACTGTTGTTTGTAGTTCTTTATGATAGCCATATTAGCAACTGTTGTTTGTAGTCCTTTATGATAGCCACATTAGCAAATGTTGTTTGTAGTTCTTTATGATAGCCACATTAGCAACTGTTGTTTGTAGTTCTTTATGACAGCCATATTAGCAACTGTTGTTTGTAGTTCTTTATGATAGCCACATTAGCAAATGTTGTTTGTAGTTCTTTATGATAGCCACATTAGCAACTGTTGTTTGTAGTTCTTTATGATAGCCACATTAGCAAATGTTGTTTGTAGTTCTTTATGATAGCCACATTAGCAAATGTTGTTTGTAGTTCTTTATGATAGCCACATTAGCAAATGTTGTTTGTAGTTCTTTATGATAGCCACATTAGCAACTGTTGTTTGTAGTTCTTTATGATAGCCACATTAGCAACTGTTGTTTGTAGTCCTTTATGATAGCCACATTAGCAACTGTTGTTTGTAGTTCTTTATGATAGCCACATTAGCAACTGTTGTTTGTAGTTCTTTATGACAGCCATATTAGCAACTGTTGTTTGTAGTCCTTTATGATAGCCACATTAGCAACTGTTGTTTGTAGTTCTTTATGATAGCCACATTAGCAACTGTTGTTTGTAGTTCTTTATGACAGCCATATTAGCAACTGTTGTTTGTAGTTCTTTATGATAGCCACATTAGCAACTGTTGTTTGTAGTTCTTTATGATAGCCACATTAGCAACTGTTGTTTGTAGTTCTTTATGATAGCCACATTAGCAACTGTTGCTTCAATATGTTTTGACCATGATAGTTTACAATCCAGGGTTATTCCAAGCAGTTTAGTCTCCTCAACTTGCTCAATTACCACATTATTCATTACAAGATTTAGTTGAGGTTTAGGGTTTAGTGAATGATTTGTCCCAAATACAATGCTTTTAGTTTTAGAAATATTTAGGACTAACTGATTCCTTGCCACCCGCTCTGAAACTAACTGCAGATCTTTCTTAAGTGTTGCAGTCATTTCAGTCGCTGTGGTAGCTGACGTGTACAGTGTTGAGTCATCCGCATACGTAGACACCCAGTGGCATGTCGATTGAAAAAAGTAAGGAGCCTAGACAGCTGCCCTGTGGAAGCAACCTGGTGATATCCTGATCTTTGACCCCAGGAAAACACAAAGTCTTTGCCCCAGCTACAGATTTATTCCTCACCATCGAACTTTCTATCACAATAGCCAGAATGATCCGGCCTCTGCCATGTCTCAAAGCTGATTGCGAGGCCAGAGCCACAGAACTCACCTGAGAAGAGGTCTGTTGAGATGCCGGCTGCGTGCAGGCCACAACAGCCAAAGGGACAGAGCTCTGATCCAGAGTGCACGGCCTAGCGGACGGTGGCCACGGTGGTCCAAGCTGTGCCCAGGCAGTTGATTGACTAGGACAGGGAGAGGTAGCTGGGGAGCGGCATCCACAGCCATGGAGGGAACACCCAAGACAGCTGGTACAGGGGGCTCGAAGCGATTTAAAAGTTTTACGTCTGGATGCAGGGGAAGACGGTAGGGCACCCCGAGAACGATTCTTCTCCTTCTTTCTGATTCCGACATGCATCCATTTACGCTCACCTGGAGTCGAACAATGAGCAGCCATTTTTCTGGTTCAAGATAGTAGAGGGGTGATGGAAATGTATCATAGTCCAGGAAGGTCTCTTTATGATCCTCTTGGATGTTTTGATAGGAAGCATTTAAAAGATGCCGATAATCTCATAGAATCCTTATTCGGTTCAAGGCGCTTGGAAAACATTTTTATTTCTTCGTGAAGAGTAATAATCCTTTCATTAGCTGCAAGTTCAAAACATTTTTTCACATATGAACGTATCCATCTGAACTTTCCCTGTGACAGTGTCTCTACCTCAGAACAGCAGCTCAATTCCTTTATCTCTCTCACACCACACACACACACACACACACACACACACACACACACACACACACACACACACACACACACACACACACACACACACACACACACACACACACACACACACACACACACACACACACACACACACACACTGTACTTACATACTGGAGAGACTTGTGTCACTCTGTTTTCATGAATATATAATCTGGGTCTATAAATGTTGAACATCCAAAATATTTTCAGAAAATAAATCTCAAGCACCAAGGAGATAAGATAGCGTGTGTGTTACATAAATTGCATAGTTTATTTACATTTTATTTTATTTTTTTATTTTTTTAATTTTTTTTAAACCACATTTCAATTTGACATCCCAGGTATCAAGCAGAAATGGACTTGAAAAATTACAATTATTTTGGTGCCCATCAATATTACAAACTTACAATATCATATTTAAGCTCATATATATTATGTTAACTAATAGCAAAGAAAAGTTTTGGAATTGGCGCTAATCAAGACCATAGTAAATCTGCATGACATGACACCCTCTGTCACGGGTGTGTTAGCTTCCCGTATGGCTCAGTTGGTAGAGCATGGTGTTTGCAACGCCAGGGTTGTGGGTTCGATTCCCACGGGGGACCAGTACGAAGAAGAAAAAAAAATTAATCGAAATGTAATGCATTCACTACTGTAAGTCGCTCTGGATAAGAGCGTAAATGTAAAATTATCAAGGCGCAGCGGGTTGCGTGCTCAACATATTATTTATTAAAGACGTGAACACGAAAAAACAAGAAAATACGACAGGAACAGTTTTGCAGGCTAACAAAACGCAGTGCAAAAACAACTACCCACAAACAAACAGGTGAAAACAAACTCTTTAAATATGACTCCCGATCAGGAACAACGATGTACAGGTGTTCCTGATCGAGAGCCACACAGACCAACAAAGAAATATACAAACTAGAAACCTAGAATACAAAAAAAACAGAACATACACCAAAACCCTGGAACACATAAATAAAACACCCCTCTACAATAACCATAACCCCCTAACCACATAAAACAAATACCCTCTGCCACGTCCTGACCAAACTACAATAACAAATAATCCCTATTACTGGTCAGGACGTGACACCCTCTGGATTTATCATTTTAGAATGTCAGTGTACTAGTCAGTACACAGTGCAGGTGTTAATCATGACCAGAGGAAGAAGCCAAAGTGCCAAATTATCCCTGGTAGATTTAAAACAGCATAATTCTGTGGTTCTGGTGAGAACTGGCAAAATGTTTCACAAACTCATCCATGTTGAGGGGAACGTGGCCCTCCTTGACTCAACACTGAGAATGCCAAGGTGACTTGACCTGTCGTCAACCATTGTTGTCCTAAGGTGGGTTTTAATCCGTTTTAAAGCTGAGAAGATTCTCTCGCAAGAAGCACTGCTGACTGATGTAACAATAGAAATCTTACAAAGTGGAAAATAGCTCACGGAAGACCTCTTTATAAGGTTCTAGAATCACAACCAAGTCAAGGAGAGTAGACGGTCTGTCCCTTCCACTTTTCTCTCTCCTATCAAGAAGCCGCTTGGTTTGATGAACCTCATGTTTGAGGTCCTCTAAATCTGACTCAAAGGTCTGAGCAAAGGCAAATAGAGGCTCCTCATTCAAGAATGTTGTACTCTTTAGGTTGAGAGACTGGACCCCTTGTATTATCTCGCAATTCTTCTTCGAAAAATATCCTCTGCAGCTCAGCTGTGAGATAAAAGATAGTTCTTTGGAAGCTCTCACCATCACTTTGGTCACTCATTTTCTGTCCTACTGTGCTCATCATCAATGAGTCATGAAATCTTAAGCTTGTTTAATTCTGTCTTTTACACACTGTTTGTACACTTATTTCGCAGTGCTCTGAAATCTCTTCATCCTCTTTCCATAGTTCTCCAAAGTAACCCTCACTTCTGTAGTCCTGTAATATGTCTGTAAGGGCACCTACTAGATCCACAGCCCTTGCTAGGTCAAGAGAGCTTGATTGGAGCACGTCAGAAAGACATTTGGCATCACCAAGCACTTTACAAAAAGTAACCAAAAGCCCTATGAAATGTAAATCTATCTGAGAAAGAAGACCCCTTGCCTCCACTGATCTATCACCACTATTTTCAAGTGTGATATCCTGTAGCACTCTCAGAACTGCTGGAAGCCTGTCCCTCAGATTACGGCATGCCATGTATCTGCATGCCCACCTTACATCCGTAAGTCTCTGTAGTTCCCTGGGCTGCTGCTGTGGATACAGCTCTTTCTGAACTGCAAGCCACTTGAGATGAACGTATACGAGCCAGATACAAAGTTATGAAGCTTCTGCAGGAGAGCAAAAAAAAGTTAACTCCCTCAGGCACTGATTTTACAGCATCGACAAGAACCAAATTCAAACGATGTGCATTACAGTGCACATAAAATGCAAATCTTGCACGGTTTTTAATCCGTGCAGACACACCAGAATACTTTCCGCTGATGACGGATGCACCAGATTATTTCTGTAGTCCAGACTATGTTTTTCAAGGCAATCAATGATAATTTTTGTGAGGCCTGTTGCATCTAAGCTTTCAGCTGACTGAAAGTGTAAAAAGCTTTCGTGGATGGCCCCATCGTAATAGTACTTCAGAACTAAAGACATTTGTACTTTTTTTCTTTCAAATCTTTAGTTTAATCTGCAATTACACTAAAAACTTCACTTTCTTTTACTTGTCTTATTATTTCACTTTGTACCATCTCATCAATACCTTTGTTCTGGATTTGGTGGCTTGTGTACTTAGCATTGCCACATGCATTCATCTTTTTCTCTATGAGAAAGTCATGCTTTGCTATTTCTTCTAAGATTGTCAAACAAATGACCCTTGTTGTGAGAGTCAGCAGAATCTCGATGACCTCTCTGCACTATATGTTGAGTAGCAGTTTATAGGAGCACATCTGTTTTAATGTAACTACTTTTCCTCCACTTTCTTTCTTCGGTTCTCATTTATAACATCTAACATGGATGAGTTGCTGTTAACAGCCCTTTTATGCTGATTCCAAGCATACATAGCATTGATATGATGCTCTGCCTTCGAATGGAGCTTAAACCCAGAATCTTTAAAACAGCGCCTTTTTCCACTTACAAAAACCTGACTGTGATGTGAAGGCAGATTCAGATGTATTGGGCAGAGAAAAATGTCTACAGGCGAAACAATAAGTCCAATCTTGACCTACAGAATATTCAAGCCATGAAATTGTCCTTTATACCAGGAGCTGTTGAAAGCCCTTTTCCATAGTGCCATGCTGAGTTCTGGGAAATGTTTTCAAACACGGCTGTACAGGACCCTCTTCTCTGGATCTTGAAATGTCTGAAATACACGTTAAATAATGTGTCATATCTCTATGGAAATGTATAATTAAGGAATCCACAAGATTAGATACTAACAGCTGCTAACTAAAATGTGTAGTTTAAAGTATAGGCCTGGCCTACCATTGGGTCCTTTTGGAACAGCATATCTGGTGCTTGATGTAGATGGGAGGGGCTCCATGACATCTCCTGGCAGCTCTGGCTCACTGTCTCGTTCAGAGCCAGAGGTCCCTGTGTTATCCCTTGATCTATTACATTAAAATTACACGACAACCATTCGTGTATAATCCCAATAAAAATGCCACAGCCATCAAAACAAGAACACACATGAATCAACAACCAACATTTTAAAGTGAGGCTTTAACCTGACAAAATCATCTATTATAAGCTGAAGCTGAACTTAAATTCTGAACTGGGCATGTGACTGACTGTCTGGTAGATGCTCTGACCTGGTGGTGGTAGACTGGGTCCTTGTGAAGTCTGACCACACTGACTCTGACTAGCCTCAGGTAGGGAGCTGCTCTGACCTGGTGGTGGTAGACTGGGTCCTTGTGAAGTCTGACCACTCTGACTAGCCTCAGGTAGGGAGCTGCTCTGACCTGGTGGTGGTAGACTGGGTCCTTGTGAAGTCTGACCACACTGACTAGCCTCAGGTAGGGAGCTGCTCTGACCTGGTGGTGGTAGACTGGGTCCTTGTGAAGTCTGACCACACTGACTAGCCTCAGGTAGGGAGCTGCTCTGACCTGCTGGTGGTAGACTGGGTCCTTGTGAAGTCTGACCACACTGACTAGCCTCAGGTAGGGAGCTGCTCTGACCTGGTGGTGGTAGACTGGGTCCTTGTGAAGTCTGACCACACTGACTAGCCTCAGGTAGGGAGCTGCTCTGACCTGCTGGTGGTAGACTGGGTCCTTGTGAAGTCTGACCACACTGACTCTGACTAGCCTCAGGTAGGGAGCTGCTCTGACCTGGTGGTGGTAGACTGGGTCCTTGTGAAGTCTGACCACACTGACTCTGACTAGCCTCAGGTAGGGAGCTGCTCTGACCTGGTGGTGGTAGACTGGATCCTTGTGAAGTCTGACCACACTGACTCTGACTAGCCTCAGGTAGGGAGCTGCTCTGACCTGGTGGTGGTAGACTGGATCCTTGTGAAGTCTGACCACACTGACTCTGACTAGCCTCAGGTAGGGAGCTGCTCTGACCTGGTGGTGGTAGACTGGGTCCTTGTGAAGTCTGACCACACTGACTAGCCTCAGGTAGGGAGCTGCTCTGACCTGCTGGTGGTAGACTGGGTCCTTGTGAAGTCTGACCACACTGACTCTGACTAGCCTCAGGTAGGGAGCTGCTCTGACCTGGTGGTGGTAGACTGGGTCCTTGTGAAGTCTGACCACACTGACTCTGACTAGCCTCAGGTAGGGAGCTGCTCTGACCTGGTGGTGGTAGACTGGGTCCTTGTGAAGTCTGACCACGCTGACTAGCCTCAGGTAGGGAGCTGCTCTGACCTGGTGGTGGTAGACTGGGTCCTTGTGAAGTCTGACCACACTGACTCTGACTAGCCTCAGGTAGGGAGCTGCTCTGACCTGGTGGTGGTAGACTGGGTCCTTGTGAAGTCTGACCACACTGACTCTGACTAGCCTCAGGTAGGGAGCTGCTCTGACCTGGTGGTGGTAGACTGGGTCCTTGTGAAGTCTGACCACACTGACTCTGACTAGCCTCAGGTAGGGAGCTGCTCTGGGGTCTGTTTGCACCTGATCTGCCTGAAGTCTGATATCTCTCCCTTTCTTTTCATGTTTAATTGACCCTATGCAAAAATAAGAGAGTCTGTGGTTACATCTAATTACCCACATTTTTTGTCCAATCTCAATCTTAATTACAAATCTCCATTATCATAACTGTACCTTAAAATCAACTACCAGCCAAAGTTACTAGTTAGATTATGGCTAGCCCTACTCTGCAGTAAGTAACTTAGCTAGCTATAATTTCTTACACCTTTACGAAAGCAAACAGGCTATCTGCAAATTGTGGTAATCTTTTGAGTAACGTTAACAGATTGATAATAACAACTGTTCATTTTGAGTTCAAGTACGAAAATCTGAGTTAATGGATGTTAACTTGCTGAATGTTAACTTTCTGAACACTGACAGCGGTAGCCTACTAGTTACCCCACATTAGCTAAACATTCGTATACTGTAATTTACGACACTGCACTGTATATGGGTGTATTACTAGCACAGATGTAAACATAATGTTAGACTAAGGGAACTGATCTCTCTAATCTGATTAACTGTCTGTTAAAACCTCTCTGGAACATGTGGGACGCTATCAACAGCCAGTGAAATAGCAGGGCGGCAAATTCAAAACAACAAAAATCTCATAATTCAGATTTCTCAAACATACAAGTATTATACACCATTTTAAAGATAAGACTCTCCTTAATCCAACCACAGTGTCCGATTTCAAAAAGGCTTTATGGCGAAAGCACAACATTAGATTATGTTAGGACAGCGCCTAAACAAGAAAAACCACACAGCCATTTTCCAAGCAAGGAGAGGCGGCACAAAAACCAGAAATACAGCTAAAATGAATCACTAACCTTTGATGATCTTCATCAGATGACACTCCCAGGACTCAATGTCACAAAATACATGTACGTTTTGTTCGATAAAGTTCATATTCATATCCATAAACCCCATTTTACATTGGCGTGTGATGTTCAGAAAATGTTTTGCCACAAAAACTTCCGATGAATGAGCACATCAATTTACAAAAATACTCATCATAAATGTTGATAAAAGTTACAACAGTTATTGAAAGAATTATAGATACACTTCTCCTTAATGCAACCGCTGTGTCAGATTTTAAAATAGCTTTATGGCGAAAGCACATTTTTCAATATTCTGAGTACAGAGCTCAGCCATCAAAGCAAGCTATACAGATACCCACCAAGTTCTGGAGTCAACTAAACTCAGAATTAGTATTATAAATCTTCACTTACCTTTGCTGATCTTCGTCGGAATACACTCCCAGGAGCCACTTCCACAAGAAATGTTATTTTTGTTTGAAAAACTCCATATTTATGTCCAAATACTACCAAATACTCTATCCAAATCTACTAATAATATGCATATCCTACCTTCTTAGCCCGAGTAGCAGGCAGTTTAATTTGGGCACGTTATTCATCTGAATTTCTGAATACTGCCCCCTGTCACCAAGAAGTGGAGCCAAAGGTCTAATGTTAATTTACACAGCAACTCAACTTTCGTAAAAGTTGTTCAGGAAACCTAAACCCGATGCTAAACCTTAAAACTTACTTCAAATATGATGCTTTCGCCAATCGCGAAAAGAGCATGTGGAGCTGTGGAAATACTCTCTCTTCTTCTTCTTCTGTATCTCGCAACTAACGCTAATATTCTCTCTTCCTCGTCCTCGATTTGAAAACTTCAAAATAAATGCTTCTTTCAACAAGTGGTGAAATGAGATGTCAATCAGCATCAACCCGCCAGTAGCGAATTACATTTTGGGGTGGCACCCGGGATGACCAATCAGATGTCAGGGGTGTCCAGTGCCACCCCGGCCACCCCAATGGCTTTGCCCCTGCCTGGAACCAAAATGGGTTCTTCAAATGGTTATCCTATTAGGTTCTAGATAGCAACTGTTTTTCTAAGAGTGTAAGACAGGGGTTAAAGAAAGAAAAATCACATGACTGACACTTAAATCGATCTCAGATGGATTGTCTGGTGCCAGATTAACCTGCCCTTTAATGTCAGATAACCTCCCCTTTAATGTCAGATAACCTCCCCTTTAATGTCAGATAACCTCCCCTTTAACGTCAGATAACCTCCTTTTTAATGTCAGATAACCTCCCCTTTAATGTCAGATAACCTCCCCTTTAATGTCAGATAACCTCCCCTTTAATGTCAGATAACCTCCCCTTTAATGTCAGATAACCTCCCCTTTAACGTCAGATAACCTCCTTTTTAATGTCAGATAACCTCCCCTTTAATGTCAGATAACCTCCCCTTTAATGTCAGATAACCTCCCCTTTAACGTCAGAAAGTCATGACCATCGTGCTTTTAAGGAAATAGGATCATTTTGTACATGTATTAAATTGTGAGTTTGACCAATTCCAGTACCCTTGCTTAGAGGGTCCTCCCCAGGATAATGTTTATGTAGAAGGACTGAGAAGCTCAGTTCTGGGGGACTTTTAAACAGGACATTATACTCCAAAATTTATAAATAACAAAAATATGCTGACATCATCTAAAATATAATTTCCACCTCCAGAAATGGGCCCAATTAAAAACATTTTTTTTATTCTTTACATATTGGACCATTCATATAGCCTATGCATGGTATATTATCAGATGTGCTATTAGCAATAAGCATTATCACCTGCAGCTAAACTGATTAGGTAAAGTGGCATGATAATAATAATACAGGGGTTTGTCCATCTGCATTTATCCCATTGGACATAACATCCCGATATTTATTATTATTCATTACTTTTTTATTATAAATATGAATATATTTAAATAATGATTCAGTAGTATTATATGTGAGAGCCAATCTCTAACCTGTTTCTGCTTGTATTTTCTCACCAACAGACCATGATGCAGGTGACAGAGCTAAAGAGGGCTACAGTTGACCACTGATGGGTCACTGAAGGAGTATCTATCAGCTGATACATATTTAATCAGTTTGATGTTGTTTTTAAAACTTTTTAATGTTTAACTACTAATCAGTTTTAACTAACCTCCTGTTATACTGTAGTTATGGTGTACAGTTCTACCTTACCACTTAACTTCCTGTTGTAGTTATGGTGTATTTGTCTGTAATCAGTTCTACCTTACCACTTAACTTCCTGTTGTAGTTATGGTGTATTTGGCTGTAATTAGTTCTACCTTAACCCTTAACTTCCTGTTGTGTACAACACAATCCACCTTAACGACCAAATGTTAATGATACTGCCACCAAAATCATATATTGCTGCCACCTGGTGGTAAGAAGTGATACATGACAAATAAAAGCCACCAAAATCATATATTGCTGCCACCTACTGGTTAAAAGTGATACATGAGAAATAAAAGCCACCAAAATCATATATTGCTGCCACCTACTGGTTAAAAGTGATACATGTGGGCCTCCCGACTGGCACAGAGGTCTAAGGCACTACAGACCTGGGTTTATTCCCAGACTGTGCCACAACCGGCCATGGCCGGGAGTCCCATAGGAAAACGCACAATTGGCCCAGCATCGTCCGTGTTAGGTTAGGGTTTGGCCGGGGGGCTTATCGCGCCCTAGCCATTCTGTGTGGCGGGCCGGGTGCCTGCAGGTTGACCCCGGTCGCCAGTTGAACGGTGTTTCCTCCGACACGTTCGTGCGGCTGGCTTCCGGGTTAAGCTGGCGGGTGTTAAGGAGAGAGGTTAGGTGGATCACGTTTCGGAAGACGCATGACTCCACTTTCGCCTCCCGAGCCCGTTTGGGAGTTGGAGCGAAGAGACAAGATTGAAATTGGGGAGAAAAAGGAGGGTAAAATACCAACAACAAAAAAGAGATAAATGAGAAATAAAAGCCTTTAATTCATATTTCTTTGCTGTTCACTGATTTGAGAATGCAGAGACGATATTTCAAGTACAGGTAAACATTTTCTTTTGATATTTGTATTTATTATGGATCCCCATTCAAGGCAGCAGCTACTCTTCATGGGGTCCAGCAAGATTAAGGCAGTTATACATTTTTAAAAACATTACAATACATTCATAACAGATTTCACAACACATTAAGTGTGTGCCCTCAGACCTCTACTCTACTACCACATTATCTATAACACAAAATCCATGCGTACATGTGTGTATAGTGCGTATGTTATCGTGTATTTGTATGCATGTGTATTACAAATACTATAGATAATACAAATATAAATAATCAAAAAATAAATTACAAATATAAATATTAAATTGAGAGTACATCTAACTACTAGATGTAGTGGTTTGTGACAACTGGTTGCTTAGCAACAGTGTTTTCCAACTTCAGTGCCACATCACTGGCCTGAATTCAAATCAGACACGAGTTGAGAAAATGGGCTACACTGATCCGGTTTTACCAAGACCCAGCTCGAATTCGAAAATTCCATTATAGCCATTTCAAATTTGGCCCGAATTTGGCCTGAATTTAAAGAGCCAGGGGAAACTCCCCCCACCCCACCTCCCCCCCACTCTCACCTTTACTGACTAAACAGATATCAAAATGTCAAAACGTTAGCTAGCTACAATAGGTAAACATTTAAATTTACCATGTCCATGGAGGATTCGCCAGAGGGCGAACGGTAGCTAGCTAGCTAGCAAACCTTTCCTTGATGTTCTCCCCCCCCCCCCCCCCCCCAACAAACAAAAGTAAAACTAGAATGCAGGACAACAGGGACTATCAGTTAGCAGTCAAATCTTTTCAAAGTTCTGTGTAAATTTCGAGAAACTGTTGCTGTTTTCCAGCTGTGTTGTTGTGTAGCCTACCGGGCACTCTGTCACAACTGCCGTATGGAATGTTGACCGCTCTGTCACAACTGCCGTATGGAATGTTGACCTCTCTGTCCCAGCTGCCGTATGGAATGTTGACCGCTCTGTCACAACTGCCGTATGGAATGTTGACCGCTCTGTCCCAACTGCCGTATGGAATGTTGACCGCTCTGTCCCAACTGCCGTATGGAATGTTGACCGCTCTGTCCCAACTGCCGTATGGAATGTTGACCGCTCTGTCCCAACTGCCGTATGGAATGTTGACCTCTCTGTCCCAACTGCCGTATGGAATGTTGACCGCTCTGTCCCAACTGCCGTATGGAATGTTGACCGCTCTGTCCCAACTGCCGTATGGAATGTTGACCGCTCTGTCCCAACTGCCGTATGGAATGTTGACCGCTCTGTCCCAACTGCCGTATGGAATGTTGACCGCTCTGTCCCAACTGCCGTATGGAATGTTGACCGCTCTGTCCCAACTGCCGTATGGAATGTTGACCGCTCTGTCCCAACTGCCGTATGGAATGTTGACCGCTCTGTCCCAACTGCCGTATGGAATGTTGACCGCTCTGTCCCAACTGCCGTATGGAATGTTGACCGCTCTGTCCCAACTGCCGTATGGAATGTTGACCTCTCTGTCCCAACTGCCGTATGGAATGTTGACCGCTCTGTCCCAACTGCCGTATGGAATGTTGACCGCTCTGTCCCAACTGCCGTATGGAATGTTGACCTCTCTGTCCCAACTGCCGTATGGAATGTTGACCTCTCTGTCCCAACTGCCGTATGGAATGTTGACCGCTCTGTCCCAACCGCCGTATGGAATGTTGACCGCTCTGTCCCAACCGCCGTATGGAATGTTGACCGCTCTGTCACAACTGCCGTATGGAATGTTGACCACTCTGTCCCAACTGCCGTATGGAATGTTGACCGCTCTGTCCCAACTGCCGTATGGAATGTTGACCGCTCTGTCACAACCGCCGTATGGAATGTTGACCTCTCTGTCCCAACTGCCGTATGGAATGTTGACCTCTCTGTCCCAACTGCCGTATGGAATGTTGACCGCTCTGTCCCAGCTGCCGTATGGAATGTTAACCGCTCTGTCCCAACTGCCGTATGGAATGTTGACCACTCTGTCCCAACTGCCGTATGGAATGTTGACCTCTCTGTCCCAACTGCCGTATGGAATGTTGACCACTCTGTCACAACTGCCGTATGGAATGTTGACCGCTCTGTCCCAACTGCCGTATGGAATGTTGACCGCTCTGTCCCAACTGCCGTATGGAATGTTGACCGCTCTGTCACAACCGCCGTATGGAATGTTGACCTCTCTGTCCCAACTGCCGTATGGAATGTTGACCTCTCTGTCCCAACTGCCGTATGGAATGTTAACCGCTCTGTCCCAACTGCCGTATGGAATGTTGACCGCTCTGTCCCAACTGCCGTATGGAATGTTAACCTCTCTGTCCTAACTGCCGTATGGAATGTTGACCGCTCTGTCCCAACTGCCGTATGGAATGTTGACCGCTCTGTCCCAACTGCCGTATGGAATGTTGACCGCTCTGTCCCAACTGCCGTATGGAATGTTAACCGCTCTGTCCCAACTGCCGTATGGAATGTTAACCTCTCTGTCCCAGCTGCCGTATGGAATGTTGACCGCTCTGTCCTAACTGCCGTATGGAATGTTAACCGCTCTGTCCCAACTGCCGTATGGAATGTTGACCGCTCTGTCCCAACTGCCGTATGGAATGTTGACCGCTCTGTCCCAGCTGCCGTATGGAATGTTGACCGCTCTGTCCCAACTGCCGTATGGAATGTTGACCTCTCTGTCCCAACTGCCGTATGGAATGTTGACCTCTCTGTCCCAACTGCCGTATGGAATGTTGACCGCTCTGTCCCAACTGCCTTATGGAATGTTAACCGTTGCGTGTGGGAAGCATTATTCCAAATCAATGTTTTAGCTGGAACTGAAACACCTACCTCTGTATTTAGCTACTGAAATTAAAATACAATTACTGCACACATTATGTTAATTGCTTAAAAGCTATAAGGGAAAATATAATTGTCATATTTTCAGGGTCAAATTCAGGTGCAAAATGATTTTGGAGTCATTTAGTTAGTCATGATTGTCATATTCGTGTATGTAGGTGGCAGGGAAGTCAGGTGCAGGAGAAACCAAGTTGGTTAATATGGAGTATTTAATTAAAAACAAACTCCAAAAACAAAATACAAAATAAAATGGGTAAAGGATACCCGTCGCACACCGATACACAAACCCACGTAACATAACATTCAAACAATCACCGACAAGGACATGAGGGGAAAAACAGAGGGTTAAATACACAACATGTAATGAATGGGATTGGAACCAGGTGTGTACGGAAGACAAGACAAAACCAATGGATAATGAAAAACTGATCAGTGATGGCTAGAAGACAGGTGACGTCGACCGCCGAGCGCCGCCCGTACAAGGACGGGCATCGACTTCGGGCCAATGATAGAACACCACCACAGCATTCAGGGGACCAGAAGAAAATGTGCAGCACAATAAACAGGGCAGTTAGCTAACACAGACAAAACATTATCATTAGAGGCCAACACACACACAGCAAGCTACCAGATATCATCCATTAATAAACAACCATTATTTAATTGGACTGCTTTTTAACGGTAGTGAAATGTTGTACGGGTATCCTGTATTATTGTATATGTTTATCATACATGCTAGTAGCCTAAAGCATTTCTCCTTTACCAAGAAAATCCATCCACCTGCCAGGTGTGGCATATCAAGAAGCTGATTAAACAGCATGATCATTACACAGGTGCACCTTGTGCTGGGGACAATAAACGCTCACTCTAAAATGTGCAGTTTGGTCACACAACGCAATGCCACAAATGTCTCAAGTTTTGAGGGAGCAGTGCAATTGGCATGCGGACTGCAGGAATGTCCACCAGAGCTGATGCCAGAGAATTGAATGTTAATTTCTCTACCATAAGCCACCTCCAACGTCATTTTAGAGAATTTGGCAGTACGTCCAACCAGCATCACAACCGCAGACAACGTGTAACCACGCCAGCCCAGGACCTCCACATCGTCTGAGTCCAGCCACCTGGACAGCTGATGATACTGAGGAGTATTTCTGTCTGTATTAATGCTGCTCTAATATCTCTACTGCTGGACGTACCAATCTTACGGTAGTATATCTTGAGTAAATTCTTCCGGTTTACATACATATATTGCATCTTGATTACTGCTACTGCGCTATTTTGGGTGCTAATTGGATTCGACGTTCTTGATTCGTTTTTTTTTTGCTGTACTTAAAAAAAACTAAAAAACATTTAAATTATTGTTGTACTTGTTTGACATATTAATCACAGACATTAAAACCAGATTTAAATGTATTGTTAGAAGCTAATATCATAAGCATTTCGCTGCACCCTCTATGTAAATAAACTTTGATTTGATATTTTTTTTAAAGCATCACATTAGATCCAGGTAGATGTTTCTGGAAACATCAGTATTGATCTGACAAGTCAGCTCTGTATATAATTTCTTCCATTTATTGACCATGGTTTTATATGCGAATAAGGGAGATGACTACGTTCCTCCACACGTCTCTTCCTCTTCATCTCTGAATCCATTCTTCCACAACACGGCTCTAAAACTAGGTTCTATTATTCTACATCCAGAGCACTTTATTCTGTGTTTTACAACGTATTACACATACATGATAGGCTACCATCGATCTTGATCCTCTGTTCTGTTCTGAAGCATCAGGTCATTACTGTCACGTGGGTCGTATAGAGGGGAACAAGGTGCAGCTTGGAATACGTTCATCTTGTAGTTTTAATGAAAGAAGAATGAACACTTACAAATTAAACCAAAAAAAAAATGACAGCAGACAGTTCCGTCAGGTACTTTACGACTAAACGGAAAATAACTACCCACAAAACACAAAGGAAAAACAGGATGCTTAATGTATGGTTCCTAATCAGAGACAACGATATACAGCTGCCTCTGGTTAGGAACCCTACTCAGGCCCAACACAAGGAAATACAAAAAGATAGAATACAAAACATAGAATGCCCACCCACCTATCACACCCTGGCCTAGCTAAACAGAGAAAACACAGCTCTCCTAGGTCAGAGCGTGACAATTACTAATGTCATTAATAGGGCAGTTAGTTCTGTTCTGAAGCATCAGGTCATTACTAAGGCAGTTCTGTTCTGTTCTGAAGCATCAGGTCATTACTAAGGCAGTTCTGTTCTGAAGCATCAGGTCATTACTAAGGCAGTTCTGTTCTGTTCTGAAGCATCAGGTCATTACTAAGGCAGTTCTGTTCTGAAGCATCAGGTCATTACTAAGGCAGTTCTGTTCTGTTCTGAAGCATCAGGTCATTACTAAGACAGTTCTGTTCTGTTCTGAAGCATCAGGTCATTACTAAGGCAGTTCTGTTCTGAAGCATCAGGTCATTACTAAGACAGTTCTGTTCTGTTCTGAAGCATCAGGTCATTACTAAGGCAGTTCTGTTCTGAAGCATCAGGTCATTACTAAGGCAGTTCTGTTCTGAAGCATCAGGTTATTACTAAGGCAGTTCTGTTCTGTTCTGAAGCATCAAGTTATTACTAAGGCAGTTCTGTTCTGTTCTGAAGCATCAGGTCATTACTAAGGCAGTTCTGTTCTGAAGCATCAGGTCATTACTAAGGCAGTTCTGTTCTGTTCTGAAGCATCAGGTCATTACTAAGGCAGTTCTGTTCTGTTCTGAAGCATCAGGTCATTACTAAGGCAGTTCTGTTCTGTTCTGAAGCATCAGGTCATTACTAAGGCAGTTCTGTTCTGTTCTGAAGCATCAGGTCATTACTAAGGCAGTTCTGTTCTGTTCTGAAGCATCAGGTCATTACTAAGGCAGTTCTGTTCTGTTCTGAAGCATCAAGTCATTACTAAGGCAGTTCTGTTCTGAAGCATCAGGTCATTACTAAGGCAGTTCTGTTCTGAAGCATCAGGTCATTACTAAGGCAGTTCTGTTCTGTTCTGAAGCATCAGGTCATTACTAAGGCAGTTCTGTTCTGTTCTGAAGCATCAGGTCATTACTAAGGCAGTTAGCTTCATCAGAGGCACAGCAGTGGTATATTGTGATGCTATGTCAGTGTACTGTGACAAAGTAGGAATAAGTCAAAAGCAATTATAGCAATTTTTCTTTATTTAAATTGTTTTTTTTGTTTTTTTTATCAGGTGAAGAAAAAAATACCTTTTTTGTTCTGTATAATAAAATATGTTAACTTTATTCATTTTCTGAAGAAAAACAATAACAAGGAAAAAATGACATTTCTCACCCTCTTTGTAAACCTGGAGAGATTTGCTGCATTGCTGCACAGGAAGCAAGTACAACTGAGGCAGAGTATGAGGGAGGAAGTGGGGAAGGAAGGAAGGGGAGGGGCTTTCTCCGGGGTGAAGTTTTCCTTAGGTACATAATCTAGAATCAGCGTCCCCTCTCCCAGTCCTAACCTTAACCATTAGTGGGGAAAATGCTAAACTGACCCAAGATCAGCGTCTAGGGGCAAATTCACCCTACATTAGTAGGGAGGTAAGGGAGATGGAGGTGGAAGATGGAAGGTGGAAGGGGTGAAAGAGGAGGAAGTGGCAGACAGGATGACTATGGCATATAATATAGGGCCAGCAACAGAGAAACGGAGCGCTGTGGCGGCTGCTGTGCCAGCGCGGGTGGCTGCAGAGCAGAGCTAGCCTGATGCCAGACGCCGTCGTGGCTGCGGCGGCTGCCTGTGCCGACGCCGCGTGGCTGTGGCGGCTGCCTGAGCCGACGCCGCGTTGGCGAGAGCAGAGCTAGCCTGATGCCAGATCTGCCTGTTCTGTTTTGAGCATTGTAAGAGCAGAGCTAGCCTGATGCCAGATCTGCCTGTTCTGTTTTGAGCATTGTAAGAGCAGAGCTAGCCTGATGCCAGATCTGCCTGTTCTGTTTTGAGCATTGTAAGAGCAGAGCTAGCCTGATGCCAGATCTGTCTTGTGATGTTTTGGCAAACTGGCGTGACAACGATGAGTGACAAGGAGATGGTAAGATATCACCAACAGATCTGGGATCCAGACTAGAGCAAGGCTGTGGTGATGGCCCAGTGAGAACAAGATGTTGATTTCTTTTCAACCAAAAATACATATTTATTTACATATTTTTTACCAAATATTTCATATTTTCAACCAGAAATATGTATTTTTTACGTCTTTTCAACCAAAAGGACGTCTTGTCAACGTCTTGTGCTCACTGGGAGGGCAGTAGAAGGGTCTTGCAGGCGGTGGTGAGAGCAGGTACACTGGTGAGTGACCTCATAGGGCATACTCTCCCAGGTCAGGGGCCAAAGGTCATCCAAAGGTCACTCAGAGGTCACTCTCTCCGTAGAGTGCGGTGGAGAAGGACATGTAGTCCAGGGCGCCGGGGACGGCGTCGGTGCCGGAGTAGGGCGCCATGCGGGCGATGCAGTACTCTGCCTGATCAGGAGGCAACTCACGACGAAGCTCATCAGCCATGATGAAGTTCTGGTGTGGGAGGATAGGAGAAGGGAAGAATAGTTTTGTTTAGTAAATAAGGATTTAATGTTTGACGTTTACGTCTGTATTCACTGTATGGCCCTGCCAGATGATTGTAGTTCTGCTGTTGACTGTATAGCCCTGCCCTGCCAGATGATTATAGTTCTGCTGTTGACTGTATAGCCCTGCCAGATGATTGTAGTTCTGCTGTTGACTGTATAGCCCTGCCCTGCCAGATGATTGTAGTTCTGCTGTTTACTGTATAGCCCTGCCCTGCCAGATGATTGTAGTTCTGCTGTTGACTGTATAGCCCTGCCAGATGATTATAGTTCTGCTGTTTACTGTATAGCCCTGACCTGCCAGATTATTGTAGTTCTGCTGTTGACTGTATAGCCCTGCCCTGCCAGATGATTGTAGTTCTGCTGTTTACTGTATAGCCCTGCCAGATGATTGTAGTTCTGCTGTTGACTGTATAGCCCTGCCAGATGATTGTAGTTCTGCTGTTGACTGTATAGCCCTGCCAGATGATTGTAGTTCTGCTGTTGACTGTATAGCCCTGCCCTGCCAGATGATTGTAGTTCTGCTGTTTACTGTATAGCCCTGCCAGATGATTGTAGTTCTGCTGTTTACTGTATAGCCCTGCCCTGCCAGATGATTGTAGTTCTGCTGTTGACTGTATAGCCCTGCCAGATGATTATAGTTCTGCTGTTTACTGTATAGCCCTGCCCTGCCAGATTATTGTAGTTCTGCTGTTGACTGTATAGCCCTGCCCTGCCAGATGATTGTAGTTCTGCTGTTTACTGTATAGCCCTGCCAGATGATTGTAGTTCTGCTGTTGACTGTATAGCCCTGCCAGATGATTGTAGTTCTGCTGTTGACTGTATAGCCCTGCCAGATGATTGTAGTTCTGCTGTTGACTGTATAGCCCTGCCAGATGATTGTAGTTCTGCTGTTGACTGTATAGCCCTGCCCTGCCAGATGATTGTAGTTCTGCTGTTGACTGTATAGCCCTGCCAGATGATTGTAGTTCTGCTGTTGACTGTATAGCCCTGCCAGATTATTGTAGTTCTGCTGTTGACTGTATAGCCCTGCCCTGCCAGATGATTGTAGTTCTGCTGTTGACTGTATAGCCCTGCCAGATGATTGTAGGTCTGCTGTTGACTGTATAGCCCTGCCCTGCCAGATGATTGTAGTTCTGCTGTTGACTGTATAGCCCTGCCAGATGATTGTAGTTCTGCTGTTGACTGTATAGCCCTGCCCTACCAGATGATTGTAGTTCTGCTGTTGACTGTATGGCCCTGCCAGATGATTGTAGTTCTGCTGTTGATTGTATAGCCCTGCCAGATTATTGTAGTTCTGCTGTTGACTGTATAGCCCTGCCCTGCCAGATGATTGTAGTTCTGCTGTTTACTGTATAGCCCTGCCAGATGATTGTAGTTCTGCTGTTTACTGTATAGCCCTGCACTGCCAGATGATTGTAGTTCTGCTGTTGACTGTATAGCCCTGCCAGATGATTGTAGTTCTGTTGACTGTATAGCCCTGCCAGATGATTGTAGTTCTGCTGTTGACTGTATAGCCCTGCCAGATGATTATAGTTCTGCTGTTGACTGTATAGCCCTGCCAGATTATTGTAGTTCTGCTGTTGACTGTATAGCCCTGCCCTGCCAGATGATTGTAGTTCTGCTGTTTACTGTATAGCCCTGCCAGATGATTGTAGTTCTGCTGTTTACTGTATAGCCCTGCCCTGCCAGATGATTGTAGTTCTGCTGTTGACTGTATAGCCCTGCCAGATGATTGTAGTTCTGCTGTTTACTGTATAGCCCTGCCCTGCCAGATTATTGTAGTTCTGCTGTTGACTGTATAGCCCTGCCCTGCCAGATGATTGTAGTTCTGCTGTTTACTGTATAGCCCTGCCAGATGATTGTAGTTCTGCTGTTGACTGTATAGCCCTGCCAGATGATTGTAGTTCTGCTGTTGACTGTATAGCCCTGCCAGATGAATGTAGTTCTGCTGTTGACTGTATAGCCCTGCCAGATGATTGTAGTTCTGCTGTTGACTGTATAGCCCTGCCAGATGATTGTAGTTCTGCTGTTGACTGTATAGCCCTGCCAGATGATTGTAGTTCTGCTGTTGACTGTATAGCCCTGCCAGATGATTGTAGTTCTGCTGTTGACTGTATAGCCCTGCCAGATGATTGTAGTTCTGCTGTTGACTGTATAGCCCTGCCCTGCCAGATGATTGTAGTTCTGCTGTTGACTGTATAGCCCTGCCAGATGATTGTAGTTCTGCTGTTTACTGTATAGCCCTGCCCTGCCAGATGATTGTAGTTCTGCTGTTGATTGTATAGCCCTGCCAGATGATTGTAGTTCTGCTGTTTACTGTATAGCCCTGCCCTGCCAGATGATTGTAGTTCTGCAGTTGACTGTATAGCCCTGCCCTGCCAGATGATTGTAGTTCTGCTGTTTACTGTATAGCCCTGCCAGATGATTGTAGTTCTGCTGTTGACTGTATAGCCCTGCCAGATGATTGTAGTTCTGCTGTTGACTGTATAGCCCTGCCCTACCAGATGATTGTAGTTCTGCTGTTGACTGTATGGCCCTGCCAGATGATTGTAGTTCTGCTGTTGATTGTATAGCCCTGCCCTGCCAGATGATTGTAGTTCTGCTGTTTACTGTATAGCCCTGCCCTGCCAGATGATTGTAGTTCTGCTGTTGACTGTATAGCCCTGCCAGATGATTATAGTTCTGCTGTTTACTGTATAGCCCTGCCCTGCCAGATTATTGTAGTTCTGCTGTTGACTGTATAGCCCTGCCCTGCCAGATGATTGTAGTTCTGCTGTTTACTGTATAGCCCTGCCAGATGATTGTAGTTCTGCTGTTGACTGTATAGCCCTGCCAGATGATTGTAGTTCTGCTGTTGACTGTATAGCCCTGCCAGATGATTGTAGTTCTGATGTTGACTGTATAGCCCTGCCAGATGATTGTAGTTCTGCTGTTGACTGTATAGCCCTGCCCTGCCAGATGATTGTAGTTCTGCTGTTGACTGTATAGCCCTGCCAGATGATTGTAGTTCTGCTGTTGACTGTATAGCCCTGCCAGATTATTGTAGTTCTGCTGTTGACTGTATAGCCCTGCCCTGCCAGATGATTGTAGTTCTGCTGTTGACTGTATAGCCCTGCCAGATGATTGTAGGTCTGCTGTTGACTGTATAGCCCTGCCCTGCCAGATGATTGTAGTTCTGCTGTTGACTGTATAGCCCTGCCAGATGATTGTAGTTCTGCTGTTGACTGTATAGCCCTGCCCTACCAGATGATTGTAGTTCTGCTGTTGACTGTATGGCCCTGCCAGATGATTGTAGTTCTGCTGTTGATTGTATAGCCCTGCCAGATTATTGTAGTTCTGCTGTTGACTGTATAGCCCTGCCCTGCCAGATGATTGTAGTTCTGCTGTTTACTGTATAGCCCTGCCAGATGATTGTAGTTCTGCTGTTTACTGTATAGCCCTGCACTGCCAGATGATTGTAGTTCTGCTGTTGACTGTATAGCCCTGCCAGATGATTGTAGTTCTGTTGACTGTATAGCCCTGCCAGATGATTGTAGTTCTGCTGTTGACTGTATAGCCCTGCCAGATGATTATAGTTCTGCTGTTGACTGTATAGCCCTGCCAGATTATTGTAGTTCTGCTGTTGACTGTATAGCCCTGCCCTGCCAGATGATTGTAGTTCTGCTGTTGACTGTATAGCCCTGCCAGATGATTGTAGGTCTGCTGTTGACTGTATAGCCCTGCCCTGCCAGATGATTGTAGTTCTGCTGTTGACTGTATAGCCCTGCCGGATGATTGTAGTTCTGCTGTTGACTGTATAGCCCTGCCCTACCAGATGATTGTAGTTCTGCTGTTGACTGTATGGCCCTGCCAGATGATTGTAGTTCTGCTGTTGATTGTATAGCCCTGCCAGATTATTGTAGTTCTGCTGTTGACTGTATAGCCCTGCCCTGCCAGATGATTGTAGTTCTGCTGTTTACTGTATAGCCCTGCCAGATGATTGTAGTTCTGCTGTTTACTGTATAGCCCTGCCCTGCCAGATGATTGTAGTTCTGCTGTTGACTGTATAGCCCTGCCAGATGATTGTAGTTCTGCTGTTTACTGTATAGCCCTGCCCTGCCAGATTATTGTAGTTCTGCTGTTGACTGTATAGCCCTGCCCTGCCAGATGATTGTAGTTCTGCTGTTTACTGTATAGCCCTGCCAGATGATTGTAGTTCTGCTGTTGACTGTATAGCCCTGCCAGATGATTGTAGTTCTGCTGTTGACTGTATAGCCCTGCCAGATGAATGTAGTTCTGCTGTTGACTGTATAGCCCTGCCAGATGATTGTAGTTCTGCTGTTGACTGTATAGCCCTGCCAGATGATTGTAGTTCTGCTGTTGACTGTATAGCCCTGCCAGATGATTGTAGTTCTGCTGTTGACTGTATAGCCCTGCCAGATGATTGTAGTTCTGCTGTTGACTGTATAGCCCTGCCAGATGATTGTAGTTCTGCTGTTGACTGTATAGCCCTGCCCTGCCAGATGATTGTAGTTCTGCTGTTGACTGTATAGCCCTGCCAGATGATTGTAGTTCTGCTGTTTACTGTATAGCCCTGCCCTGCCAGATGATTGTAGTTCTGCTGTTGATTGTATAGCCCTGCCAGATGATTGTAGTTCTGCTGTTTACTGTATAGCCCTGCCCTGCCAGATGATTGTAGTTCTGCAGTTGACTGTATAGCCCTGCCCTGCCAGATGATTGTAGTTCTGCTGTTTACTGTATAGCCCTGCCAGATGATTGTAGTTCTGCTGTTGACTGTATAGCCCTGCCAGATGATTGTAGTTCTGCTGTTGACTGTATAGCCCTGCCAGATGATTGTAGTTCTGCTGTTGACTGTATAGCCCTGCCAGATGATTGTAGTTCTGCTGTTGACTGTATAGCCCTGCCAGATTATTGTAGTTCTGCTGTTGACTGTATAGCCCTGCCCTGCCAGATGATTGTAGTTCTGCTGTTGACTGTATAGCCCTGCCAGATGATTGTAGTTCTGCTGTTGACTGTATAGCCCTGCCAGATTATTGTAGTTCTGCTGTTGACTGTATAGCCCTGCCCTGCCAGATGATTGTAGTTCTGCTGTTGACTGTATAGCCCTGCCAGATGATTGTAGGTCTGCTGTTGACTGTATAGCCCTGCCCTGCCAGATGATTGTAGTTCTGCTGTTGACTGTATAGCCCTGCCAGATGATTGTAGTTCTGCTGTTGACTGTATAGCCCTGCCCTACCAGATGATTGTAGTTCTGCTGTTGACTGTATGGCCCTGCCAGATGATTGTAGTTCTGCTGTTTACTGTATAGCCCTGCCAGATGATTGTAGTTCTGCTGTTTACTGTATAGCCCTGCACTGCCAGATGATTGTAGTTCTGCTGTTGACTGTATAGCCCTGCCAGATGATTGTAGTTCTGCTGTTGACTGTATAGCCCTGCCAGATGATTGTAGTTCTGCTGTTGACTGTATAGCCCTGCCAGATTATTGTAGTTCTGCTGTTGACTGTATAGCCCTGCCCTGCCAGATGATTGTAGTTCTGCTGTTGACTGTATAGCCCTGCCAGATGATTGTAGTTCTGCTGTTGACTGTATAGCCCTGCCAGATTATTGTAGTTCTGCTGTTGACTGTATAGCCCTGCCCTGCCAGATGATTGTAGTTCTGCTGTTGACTGTATAGCCCTGCCAGATGATTGTAGGTCTGCTGTTGACTGTATAGCCCTGCCCTGCCAGATGGTTGTAGTTCTGCTGTGGACTGTATAGCCCTGCCAGATGATTGTAGTTCTGCTGTTGACTGTATAGCCCTGCCCTACCAGATGATTGTAGTTCTGCTGTTGACTGTATGGCCCTGCCAGATGATTGTAGTTCTGCTGTTTACTGTATAGCCCTGCCAGATGATTGTAGTTCTGCTGTTTACTGTATAGCCCTGCACTGCCAGATGATTGTAGTTCTGCTGTTGACTGTATAGCCCTGCCAGATGATTGTAGTTCTGCTGTTGACTGTATAGCCCTGCCAGATGTTTGTAGTTCTGCTGTTGACTGTATAGCCCTGCCAGATGATTGTAGTTCTGCTGTTGACTGTATAGCCCTGCCAGATGATTGTAGTTCTGCTGTTGACTGTATAGCCCTGCCAGATTATTGTAGTTCTGCTGTTGACTGTATAGCCCTGCCCTGCCAGATGATTGTAGTTCTGCTGTTGACTGTATAGCCCTGCCAGATGATTGTAGTTCTGCTGTTGATTGTATAGCCCTGCCAGATTATTGTAGTTCTGCTGTTGACTGTATAGCCCTGCCCTGCCAGATGATTGTAGTTCTGCTGTTTACTGTATCGCCCTGCCAGATGATTGTAGTTCTGCTGTTTACTGTATAGCCCTGCCCTGCCAGATGATTGTAGTTCTGCTGTTGACTGTATAGCCCTGCCAGATGATTGTAGTTCTGCTGTTTACTGTATAGCCCTGCCCTGCCAGATGATTGTAGTTCTGCTGTTGACTGTATAGCCCTGCCCTGCCAGATGATTGTAGTTCTGCTGTTTACTGTATAGCCCTGCCAGATGATTGTAGTTCTGCTGTTGACTGTATAGCCCTGCCAGATGATTGTAGTTCTGCTGTTGACTGTATAGCCCTGCCAGATGATTGTAGTTCTGCTGTTGACTGTATAGCCCTGCCAGATGATTGTAGTTCTGCTGTTGACTGTATAGCCCTGCCAGATGATTGTAGTTCTGCTGTTGACTGTATAGCCCTGCCAGATGATTGTAGTTCTGCTGTTGACTGTATAGCCCTGCCAGATGATTGTAGTTCTGCTGTTGACTGTATAGCCCTGCCAGATGATTGTAGTTCTGCTGTTGACTGTATAGCCCTGCCCTGCCAGATGATTGTAGTTCTGCTGTTGACTGTATAGCCCTGCCAGATGATTGTAGTTCTGCTGTTTACTGTATAGCCCTGCCCTGCCAGATGATTGTAGTTCTGCTGTTGACTGTATAGCCCTGCCAGATGATTGTAGTTCTGCTGTTTACTGTATAGCCCTGCCCTGCCAGATGATTGTAGTTCTGCTGTTGACTGTATAGCCCTGCCCTGCCAGATGATTGTAGTTCTGCTGTTTACTGTATAGCCCTGCCAGATGATTGTAGTTCTGCTGTTGACTGTATAGCCCTGCCAGATGATTGTAGTTCTGCTGTTGACTGTATAGCCCTGCCAGATGATTGTAGTTCTGCTGTTGACTGTATAGCCCTGCCAGATTATTGTAGTTCTGCTGTTGACTGTATAGCCCTGCCAGATGATTGTAGTTCTGCTGTTGACTGTATAGCCCTGCCCTGCCAGATGATTGTAGTTCTGCTGTTGACTGTATAGCCCTGCCAGATGATTGTAGTTCTGCTGTTGACTGTATAGCCCTGCCAGATTATTGTAGTTCTGCTGTTGACTGTATAGCCCTGCCCTGCCAGATGATTGTAGTTCTGCTGTTGACTGTATAGCCCTGCCAGATGATTGTAGGTCTGCTGTTGACTGTATAGCCCTGCCCTGCCAGATTATTGTAGTTCTGCTGTTGACTGTATGGCCCTGCCAGATGATTGTAGTTCTGCTGTTGACTGTATAGCCCTGCCAGATGATTGTAGTTCTGCTGTTGACTGTATAGCCCTGCACTACCAGATGATTGTAGTTCTGCTGTTGACTGTATGGCCCTGCCAGATGATTGTAGTTCTGCTGTTGACTGTATAGCCCTGCCAGATGATTGTAGTTCTGCTGTTGACTGTATAGCCCTGCCCTACCAGATCATTGTAGTTCTGCTGTTGACTGTATGGCCCTGCCAGATGATTGTAGTTCTGCTGTTGATTGTATAGCCCTGCCAGATTATTGTAGTTCTGCTGTTGACTGTATAGCCCTGCCCTGCCAGATGATTGTAGGTCTGCTGTTGACTGTATAGCCCTGCCCTGCCAGATGATTGTAGTTCTGCTGTTGACTGTATAGCCCTGCCAGATGTTTGTAGTTCTGCTGTTGACTGTATAGCCCTGCCAGATGATTGTAGTTCTGCTGTTGACTGTATAGCCCTGCCAGATGATTGTAGTTCTGCTGTTGACTGTATAACCCTGCCAGATGATTGTAGTTCTGCTGTTGACTGTATAGCCCTGCCCTACCAGATGATTGTAGTTCTGCTGTTGACTGTATGGCCCTGCCAGATGATTGTAGTTCTGCTGTTAATTGTATAGCCCTGCCAGATTATTGTAGTTCTGCTGTTGACTGTATAGCCCTGCCCTGCCAGATGATTGTAGTTCTGCTGTTTACTGTATAGCCCTGCCAGATGATTGTAGTTCTGCTGTTTACTGTATAGCCCTGCCCTGCCAGATGATTGTAGTTCTGCTGTTGACTGTATAGCCCTGCCAGATGATTGTATTTCTGCTGTTTACTGTATAGCCCTGCCCTGCCAGATTATTGTAGTTCTGCTGTTGACTGTATAGCCCTGCCAGATGATTGTAGTTCTGCTGTTGACTGTATAGCCCTGCCAGATGATTGTAGCTCTGCTGTTGACTGTATAGCCCTGCCAGATGATTGTAGCTCTGCTGTTGACTGTATAGCCCTGCCAGATGATTGTAGTTCTGCTGTTGACTGTATAGCCCTGCCAGATTATTGTAGTTCTGCTGTTGACTGTATAGCCCTGCCCTGCCAGATGATTGTAGTTCTGCTGTTGACTGTATAGCCCTGCCAGATGATTGTAGTTCTGCTGTTGACTGTATAGCCCTGCCAGATTATTGTAGTTCTGCTGTTGACTGTATAGCCCTGCCCTGCCAGATGATTGTAGTTCTGCTGTTGACTGTATAGCCCTGCCAGATGATTGTAGTTCTGCTGTTGACTGTATAGCCCTGCCAGATTATTGTAGTTCTGCTGTTGACTGTATAGCCCTGCCCTGCCAGATGATTGTAGTTCTGCTGTTGACTGTATAGCCCTGCCAGATGATTGTAGGTCTGCTGTTGACTGTATAGCCCTGCCCTGCCAGATGATTGTAGTTCTGCTGTTGACTGTATAGCCCTGCCAGATGATTGTAGTTCTGCTGTTGACTGTATAGCCCTGCAAGATTATTGTAGTTCTGCTGTTGACTGTATAGCCCTGCCAGATGATTGTAGTTCTGCTGTTGACTGTATAGCCCTGCCAGATGATTGTAGTTCTGCTGTTGACTGTATAGCCCTGCCAGATGATTGTAGTTCTGCTGTTGACTGTATAGCCCTGCCAGATGATTGTAGTTCTGCTGTTGACTGTATAGCCCTGCCCTACCAGATGATTGTAGTTCTGCTGTTGACTGTATGGCCCTGCCAGATGATTGTAGTTCTGCTGTTGATTGTATAGCCCTGCCAGATTATTGTAGTTCTGCTGTTGACTGTATAGCCCTGCCCTGCCAGTTGATTGTAGTTCTGCTGTTTACTGTATAGCCCTGCCAGATGATTGTAGTTCTGCTGTTTACTGTATAGCCCTGCCCTGCCAGATGATTGTAGTTCTGCTGTTGACTGTATAGCCCTGCCAGATGATTGTAGTTCTGCTGTTTACTGTATAGCCCTGCCCTGCCAGATTATTGTAGTTCTGCTGTTGACTGTATAGCCCTGCCCTGCCAGATGATTGTAGTTCTGCTGTTTACTGTATAGCCCTGCCAGATGATTGTAGTTCTGCTGTTGACTGTATAGCCCTGCCAGATGATTGTAGTTCTGCTGTTGACTGTATAGCCCTGCCAGATGATTGTAGTTCTGCTGTTGACTGTATAGGCCTGCCAGATTATTGTAGTTCTGCTGTTGACTGTATAGCCCTGCCAGATGATTGTAGTTCTGCTGTTGACTGTATAGCCTTGCCCTGCCAGATGATTGCAGTTCTGCTGTTGACTGTATAGCCCTGCCAGATGATTGTAGTTCTGCTGTTGACTGTATAGCCCTGCCCTGCCAGATGATTGTAGTTCTGCTGTTGACTGTATAGCCCTGCCAGATGATTGTAGTTCTGCTGTTTACTGTATAGCCCTGCCCTGCCAGATGATTGTAGTTCTGCTGTTGATTGTATAGCCCTGCCAGATGATTGTAGTTCTGCTGTTTACTGTATAGCCCTGCCCTGCCAGATGATTGTAGTTCTGCAGTTGACTGTATAGCCCTGCCCTGCCAGATGATTGTAGTTCTGCTGTTTACTGTATAGCCCTGCCAGATGATTGTAGTTCTGCTGTTGACTGTATAGCCCTGCCAGATGATTGTAGTTCTGCTGTTGACTGTATAGCCCTGCCAGATGATTGTAGTTCTGCTGTTGACTGTATAGCCCTGCCAGATGATTGTAGTTCTGCTGTTGACTGTATAGCCCTGCCAGATTATTGTAGTTCTGCTGTTGACTGTATAGCCCTGCCCTGCCAGATGATTGTAGTTCTGCTGTTGACTGTATAGCCCTGCCAGATGATTGTAGTTCTGCTGTTGACTGTATAGCCCTGCCAGATTATTGTAGTTCTGCTGTTGACTGTATAGCCCTGCCCTGCCAGATGATTGTAGTTCTGCTGTTGACTGTATAGCCCTGCCAGATGATTGTAGGTCTGCTGTTGACTGTATAGCCCTGCCCTGCCAGATGATTGTAGTTCTGCTGTTGACTGTATAGCCCTGCCAGATGATTGTAGTTCTGCTGTTGACTGTATAGCCCTGCCCTACCAGATGATTGTAGTTCTGCTGTTGACTGTATGGCCCTGCCAGATGATTGTAGTTCTGCTGTTTACTGTATAGCCCTGCCAGATGATTGTAGTTCTGCTGTTTACTGTATAGCCCTGCACTGCCAGATGATTGTAGTTCTGCTGTTGACTGTATAGCCCTGCCAGATGATTGTAGTTCTGCTGTTGACTGTATAGCCCTGCCAGATGATTGTAGTTCTGCTGTTGACTGTATAGCCCTGCCAGATTATTGTAGTTCTGCTGTTGACTGTATAGCCCTGCCCTGCCAGATGATTGTAGTTCTGCTGTTGACTGTATAGCCCTGCCAGATGATTGTAGTTCTGCTGTTGACTGTATAGCCCTGCCAGATTATTGTAGTTCTGCTGTTGACTGTATAGCCCTGCCCTGCCAGATGATTGTAGTTCTGCTGTTGACTGTATAGCCCTGCCAGATGATTGTAGGTCTGCTGTTGACTGTATAGCCCTGCCCTGCCAGATGATTGTAGTTCTGCTGTTGACTGTATAGCCCTGCCAGATGATTGTAGTTCTGCTGTTGACTGTATAGCCCTGCCCTACCAGATGATTGTATTTCTGCTGTTGACTGTATGGCCCTGCCAGATGATTGTAGTTCTGCTGTTTACTGTATAGCCCTGCCAGATGATTGTAGTTCTGCTGTTTACTGTATAGCCCTGCACTGCCAGATGATTGTAGTTCTGCTGTTGACTGTATAGCCCTGCCAGATGATTGTTGTTCTGCTGTTGACTGTATAGCCCTGCCAGATGTTTGTAGTTCTGCTGTTGACTGTATAGCCCTGCCAGATGATTGTAGTTCTGCTGTTGACTGTATAGCCCTGCCAGATGATTGTAGTTCTGCTGTTGACTGTATAGCCCTGCCAGATTATTGTAGTTCTGCTGTTGACTGTATAGCCCTGCCCTGCCAGATGATTGTAGTTCTGCTGTTGACTGTATAGCCCTGCCAGATGATTGTAGTTCTGCTGTTGATTGTATAGCCCTGCCAGATTATTGTAGTTCTGCTGTTGACTGTATAGCCCTGCCCTGCCAGATGATTGTAGTTCTGCTGTTTACTGTATCGCCCTGCCAGATGATTGTAGTTCTGCTGTTTACTGTATAGCCCTGCCCTGCCAGATGATTGTAGTTCTGCTGTTGACTGTATAGCCCTGCCAGATGATTGTAGTTCTGCTGTTTACTGTATAGCCCTGCCCTGCCAGATGATTGTAGGTCTGCTGTTGACTGTATAGCCCTGCCCTGCCAGATGATTGTAGTTCTGCTGTTGACTGTATAGCCCTGCCAGATGATTGTAGTTCTGCTGTTGACTGTATAGCCCTGCCAGATTATTGTAGTTCTGCTGTTGACTGTATAGCCCTGCCCTGCCAGATGATTGTAGTTCTGCTGTTGACTGTATAGCCCTGCCAGATGATTGTAGTTCTGCTGTTGACTGTATAGCCCTGCCAGATTATTGTAGTTCTGCTGTTGACTGTATAGCCCTGCCCTGCCAGATGATTGTAGTTCTGCTGTTGACTGTATAGCCCTGCCAGATGATTGTAGGTCTGCTGTTGACTGTATAGCCCTGCCCTGCCAGATGATTGTAGTTCTGCTGTTGACTGTATAGCCCTGCCAGATGATTGTAGTTCTGCTGTTGACTGTATAGCCCTGCAAGATTATTGTAGTTCTGCTGTTGACTGTATAGCCCTGCCAGATGATTGTAGTTCTGCTGTTGACTGTATAGCCCTGCCAGATGATTGTAGTTCTGCTGTTGACTGTATAGCCCTGCCAGATGATTGTAGTTCTGCTGTTGACTGTATAGCCCTGCCCTACCAGATGATTGTAGTTCTGCTGTTGACTGTATGGCCCTGCCAGATGATTGTAGTTCTGCTGTTGATTGTATAGCCCTGCCAGATTATTGTAGTTCTGCTGTTGACTGTATAGCCCTGCCCTGCCAGTTGATTGTAGTTCTGCTGTTTACTGTATAGCCCTGCCAGATGATTGTAGTTCTGCTGTTTACTGTATAGCCCTGCCCTGCCAGATGATTGTAGTTCTGCTGTTGACTGTATAGCCCTGCCAGATGATTGTAGTTCTGCTGTTTACTGTATAGCCCTGCCCTGCCAGATTATTGTAGTTCTGCTGTTGACTGTATAGCCCTGCCCTGCCAGATGATTGTAGTTCTGCTGTTTACTGTATAGCCCTGCCAGATGATTGTAGTTCTGCTGTTGACTGTATAGCCCTGCCAGATGATTGTAGTTCTGCTGTTGACTGTATAGCCCTGCCAGATGATTGTAGTTCTGCTGTTGACTGTATAGGCCTGCCAGATTATTGTAGTTCTGCTGTTGACTGTATAGCCCTGCCAGATGATTGTAGTTCTGCTGTTGACTGTATAGCCTTGCCCTGCCAGATGATTGCAGTTCTGCTGTTGACTGTATAGCCCTGCCAGATGATTGTAGTTCTGCTGTTGACTGTATAGCCCTGCCCTGCCAGATGATTGTAGTTCTGCTGTTGACTGTATAGCCCTGCCAGATGATTGTAGTTCTGCTGTTTACTGTATAGCCCTGCCCTGCCAGATGATTGTAGTTCTGCTGTTGATTGTATAGCCCTGCCAGATGATTGTAGTTCTGCTGTTTACTGTATAGCCCTGCCCTGCCAGATGATTGTAGTTCTGCAGTTGACTGTATAGCCCTGCCCTGCCAGATGATTGTAGTTCTGCTGTTTACTGTATAGCCCTGCCAGATGATTGTAGTTCTGCTGTTGACTGTATAGCCCTGCCAGATGATTGTAGTTCTGCTGTTGACTGTATAGCCCTGCCAGATGATTGTAGTTCTGCTGTTGACTGTATAGCCCTGCCAGATGATTGTAGTTCTGCTGTTGACTGTATAGCCCTGCCAGATTATTGTAGTTCTGCTGTTGACTGTATAGCCCTGCCCTGCCAGATGATTGTAGTTCTGCTGTTGACTGTATAGCCCTGCCAGATGATTGTAGTTCTGCTGTTGACTGTATAGCCCTGCCAGATTATTGTAGTTCTGCTGTTGACTGTATAGCCCTGCCCTGCCAGATGATTGTAGTTCTGCTGTTGACTGTATAGCCCTGCCAGATGATTGTAGGTCTGCTGTTGACTGTATAGCCCTGCCCTGCCAGATGATTGTAGTTCTGCTGTTGACTGTATAGCCCTGCCAGATGATTGTAGTTCTGCTGTTGACTGTATAGCCCTGCCCTACCAGATGATTGTAGTTCTGCTGTTGACTGTATGGCCCTGCCAGATGATTGTAGTTCTGCTGTTTACTGTATAGCCCTGCCAGATGATTGTAGTTCTGCTGTTTACTGTATAGCCCTGCACTGCCAGATGATTGTAGTTCTGCTGTTGACTGTATAGCCCTGCCAGATGATTGTAGTTCTGCTGTTGACTGTATAGCCCTGCCAGATGATTGTAGTTCTGCTGTTGACTGTATAGCCCTGCCAGATTATTGTAGTTCTGCTGTTGACTGTATAGCCCTGCCCTGCCAGATGATTGTAGTTCTGCTGTTGACTGTATAGCCCTGCCAGATGATTGTAGTTCTGCTGTTGACTGTATAGCCCTGCCAGATTATTGTAGTTCTGCTGTTGACTGTATAGCCCTGCCCTGCCAGATGATTGTAGTTCTGCTGTTGACTGTATAGCCCTGCCAGATGATTGTAGGTCTGCTGTTGACTGTATAGCCCTGCCCTGCCAGATGATTGTAGTTCTGCTGTTGACTGTATAGCCCTGCCAGATGATTGTAGTTCTGCTGTTGACTGTATAGCCCTGCCCTACCAGATGATTGTAGTTCTGCTGTTGACTGTATGGCCCTGCCAGATGATTGTAGTTCTGCTGTTTACTGTATAGCCCTGCCAGATGATTGTAGTTCTGCTGTTTACTGTATAGCCCTGCACTGCCAGATGATTGTAGTTCTGCTGTTGACTGTATAGCCCTGCCAGATGATTGTTGTTCTGCTGTTGACTGTATAGCCCTGCCAGATGTTTGTAGTTCTGCTGTTGACTGTATAGCCCTGCCAGATGATTGTAGTTCTGCTGTTGACTGTATAGCCCTGCCAGATGATTGTAGTTCTGCTGTTGACTGTATAGCCCTGCCAGATTATTGTAGTTCTGCTGTTGACTGTATAGCCCTGCCCTGCCAGATGATTGTAGTTCTGCTGTTGACTGTATAGCCCTGCCAGATGATTGTAGTTCTGCTGTTGATTGTATAGCCCTGCCAGATTATTGTAGTTCTGCTGTTGACTGTATAGCCCTGCCCTGCCAGATGATTGTAGTTCTGCTGTTTACTGTATCGCCCTGCCAGATGATTGTAGTTCTGCTGTTTACTGTATAGCCCTGCCCTGCCAGATGATTGTAGTTCTGCTGTTGACTGTATAGCCCTGCCAGATGATTGTAGTTCTGCTGTTTACTGTATAGCCCTGCCCTGCCAGATTATTGTAGTTCTGCTGTTGACTGTATAGCCCTGCCCTGCCAGATGATTGTAGTTCTGCTGTTTACTGTATAGCCCTGCCAGATGATTGTAGTTCTGCTGTTGACTGTATAGCCCTGCCAGATGATTGTAGTTCTGCTGTTGACTGTATAGCCCTGCCAGATGATTGTAGTTCTGCTGTTGACTGTATAGCCCTGCCAGATGATTGTAGTTCTGCTGTTGACTGTATAGCCCTGCCAGATGATTGTAGTTCTGCTGTTGACTGTATAGCCCTGCCAGATGATTGTAGTTCTGCTGTTGACTGTATAGCCCTGCCAGATGATTGTAGTTCTGCTGTTGACTGTATAGCCCTGCCCTGCCAGATGATTGTAGTTCTGCTGTTGACTGTATAGCCCTGCCAGATGATTGTAGTTCTGCTGTTTACTGTATAGCCCTGCCCTGCCAGATGATTGTAGTTCTGCTGTTGACTGTATAGCCCTGCCAGATGATTGTAGTTCTGCTGTTTACTGTATAGCCCTGCCCTGCCAGATGATTGTAGTTCTGCTGTTGACTGTATAGCCCTGCCCTGCCAGATGATTGTAGTTCTGCTGTTTACTGTATAGCCCTGCCAGATGATTGTAGTTCTGCTGTTGACTGTATAGCCCTGCCAGATGATTGTAGTTCTGCTGTTGACTGTATAGCCCTGCCAGATGATTGTAGTTCTGCTGTTGACTGTATAGCCCTGCCAGATTATTGTAGTTCTGCTGTTGACTGTATAGCCCTGCCAGATGATTGTAGTTCTGCTGTTGACTGTATAGCCCTGCCCTGCCAGATGATTGTAGTTCTGCTGTTGACTGTATAGCCCTGCCAGATGATTGTAGTTCTGCTGTTGACTGTATAGCCCTGCCAGATTATTGTAGTTCTGCTGTTGACTGTATAGCCCTGCCCTGCCAGATGATTGTAGTTCTGCTGTTGACTGTATAGCCCTGCCAGATGATTGTAGGTCTGCTGTTGACTGTATAGCCCTGCCCTGCCAGATTATTGTAGTTCTGCTGTTGACTGTATGGCCCTGCCAGATGATTGTAGTTCTGCTGTTGACTGTATAGCCCTGCCAGATGATTGTAGTTCTGCTGTTGACTGTATAGCCCTGCACTACCAGATGATTGTAGTTCTGCTGTTGACTGTATGGCCCTGCCAGATGATTGTAGTTCTGCTGTTGACTGTATAGCCCTGCCAGATGATTGTAGTTCTGCTGTTGACTGTATAGCCCTGCCCTACCAGATCATTGTAGTTCTGCTGTTGACTGTATGGCCCTGCCAGATGATTGTAGTTCTGCTGTTGATTGTATAGCCCTGCCAGATTATTGTAGTTCTGCTGTTGACTGTATAGCCCTGCCCTGCCAGATGATTGTAGGTCTGCTGTTGACTGTATAGCCCTGCCCTGCCAGATGATTGTAGTTCTGCTGTTGACTGTATAGCCCTGCCAGATGATTGTAGTTCTGCTGTTGACTGTATAGCCCTGCCAGAATATTGTAGTTCTGCTGTTGACTGTATAGCCCTGCCCTACCAGATGATTGTAGTTCTGCTGTTGACTGTATGGCCCTGCCAGATGATTGTAGTTCTGCTGTTTACTGTATAGCCCTGCCAGATGATTGTAGTTCTGCTGTTTACTGTATAGCCCTGCACTGCCAGATGATTGTAGTTCTGCTGTTGACTGTATAGCCCTGCCAGATGATTGTAGTTCTGCTGTTGACTGTATAGCCCTGCCAGATGATTGTAGTTCTGCTGTTGACTGTATAGCCCTGCCAGATTATTGTAGTTCTGCTGTTGACTGTATAGCCCTGCCCTGCCAGATGATTGTAGTTCTGCTGTTGACTGTATAGCCCTGCCAGATGATTGTAGTTCTGCTGTTGACTGTATAGCCCTGCCAGATTATTGTAGTTCTGCTGTTGACTGTATAGCCCTGCCCTGCCAGATGATTGTAGTTCTGCTGTTGACTGTATAGCCCTGCCAGATGATTGTAGGTCTGCTGTTGACTGTATAGCCCTGCCCTGCCAGATGATTGTAGTTCTGCTGTTGACTGTATAGCCCTGCCAGATGATTGTAGTTCTGCTGTTGACTGTATAGCCCTGCCCTACCAGATGATTGTAGTTCTGCTGTTGACTGTATGGCCCTGCCAGATGATTGTAGTTCTGCTGTTTACTGTATAGCCCTGCCAGATGATTGTAGTTCTGCTGTTTACTGTATAGCCCTGCACTGCCAGATGATTGTAGTTCTGCTGTTGACTGTATAGCCCTGCCAGATGATTGTAGTTCTGCTGTTGACTGTATAGCCCTGCCAGATGTTTGTAGTTCTGCTGTTGACTGTATAGCCCTGCCAGATGATTGTAGTTCTGCTGTTGACTGTATAGCCCTGCCAGATGATTGTAGTTCTGCTGTTGACTGTATAGCCCTGCCAGATTATTGTAGTTCTGCTGTTGACTGTATAGCCCTGCCCTGCCAGATGATTGTAGTTCTGCTGTTGACTGTATAGCCCTGCCAGATGATTGTAGTTCTGCTGTTGATTGTATAGCCCTGCCAGATTATTGTAGTTCTGCTGTTGACTGTATAGCCCTGCCCTGCCAGATGATTGTAGTTCTGCTGTTTACTGTATCGCCCTGCCAGATGATTGTAGTTCTGCTGTTTACTGTATAGCCCTGCCCTGCCAGATGATTGTAGTTCTGCTGTTGACTGTATAGCCCTGCCAGATGATTGTAGTTCTGCTGTTTACTGTATAGCCCTGCCCTGCCAGATTATTGTAGTTCTGCTGTTGACTGTATAGCCCTGCCCTGCCAGATGATTGTAGTTCTGCTGTTTACTGTATAGCCCTGCCAGATGATTGTAGTTCTGCTGTTGACTGTATAGCCCTGCCAGATGATTGTAGTTCTGCTGTTGACTGTATAGCCCTGCCAGATGATTGTAGTTCTGCTGTTGACTGTATAGCCCTGCCAGATGATTGTAGTTCTGCTGTTGACTGTATAGCCCTGCCAGATGATTGTAGTTCTGCTGTTGACTGTATAGCCCTGCCAGATGATTGTAGTTCTGCTGTTGACTGTATAGCCCTGCCAGATGATTGTAGTTCTGCTGTTGACTGTATAGCCCTGCCCTGCCAGATGATTGTAGTTCTGCTGTTGACTGTATAGCCCTGCCAGATGATTGTAGTTCTGCTGTTTACTGTATAGCCCTGCCCTGCCAGATGATTGTAGTTCTGCTGTTGACTGTATAGCCCTGCCAGATGATTGTAGTTCTGCTGTTTACTGTATAGCCCTGCCCTGCCAGATGATTGTAGTTCTGCTGTTGACTGTATAGCCCTGCCCTGCCAGATGATTGTAGTTCTGCTGTTTACTGTATAGCCCTGCCAGATGATTGTAGTTCTGCTGTTGACTGTATAGCCCTGCCAGATGATTGTAGTTCTGCTGTTGACTGTATAGCCCTGCCAGATGATTGTAGTTCTGCTGTTGACTGTATAGCCCTGCCAGATTATTGTAGTTCTGCTGTTGACTGTATAGCCCTGCCAGATGATTGTAGTTCTGCTGTTGACTGTATAGCCCTGCCCTGCCAGATGATTGTAGTTCTGCTGTTGACTGTATAGCCCTGCCAGATGATTGTAGTTCTGCTGTTGACTGTATAGCCCTGCCAGATTATTGTAGTTCTGCTGTTGACTGTATAGCCCTGCCCTGCCAGATGATTGTAGTTCTGCTGTTGACTGTATAGCCCTGCCAGATGATTGTAGGTCTGCTGTTGACTGTATAGCCCTGCCCTGCCAGATTATTGTAGTTCTGCTGTTGACTGTATGGCCCTGCCAGATGATTGTAGTTCTGCTGTTGACTGTATAGCCCTGCCAGATGATTGTAGTTCTGCTGTTGACTGTATAGCCCTGCACTACCAGATGATTGTAGTTCTGCTGTTGACTGTATGGCCCTGCCAGATGATTGTAGTTCTGCTGTTGACTGTATAGCCCTGCCAGATGATTGTAGTTCTGCTGTTGACTGTATAGCCCTGCCCTACCAGATCATTGTAGTTCTGCTGTTGACTGTATGGCCCTGCCAGATGATTGTAGTTCTGCTGTTGATTGTATAGCCCTGCCAGATTATTGTAGTTCTGCTGTTGACTGTATAGCCCTGCCCTGCCAGATGATTGTAGGTCTGCTGTTGACTGTATAGCCCTGCCCTGCCAGATGATTGTAGTTCTGCTGTTGACTGTATAGCCCTGCCAGATGTTTGTAGTTCTGCTGTTGACTGTATAGCCCTGCCAGATGATTGTAGTTCTGCTGTTGACTGTATAGCCCTGCCAGATGATTGTAGTTCTGCTGTTGACTGTATAACCCTGCCAGATGATTGTAGTTCTGCTGTTGACTGTATAGCCCTGCCCTACCAGATGATTGTAGTTCTGCTGTTGACTGTATGGCCCTGCCAGATGATTGTAGTTCTGCTGTTAATTGTATAGCCCTGCCAGATTATTGTAGTTCTGCTGTTGACTGTATAGCCCTGCCCTGCCAGATGATTGTAGTTCTGCTGTTTACTGTATAGCCCTGCCAGATGATTGTAGTTCTGCTGTTTACTGTATAGCCCTGCCCTGCCAGATGATTGTAGTTCTGCTGTTGACTGTATAGCCCTGCCAGATGATTGTATTTCTGCTGTTTACTGTATAGCCCTGCCCTGCCAGATTATTGTAGTTCTGCTGTTGACTGTATAGCCCTGCCAGATGATTGTAGTTCTGCTGTTGACTGTATAGCCCTGCCAGATGATTGTAGCTCTGCTGTTGACTGTATAGCCCTGCCAGATGATTGTAGCTCTGCTGTTGACTGTATAGCCCTGCCAGATGATTGTAGTTCTGCTGTTGACTGTATAGCCCTGCCAGATTATTGTAGTTCTGCTGTTGACTGTATAGCCCTGCCCTGCCAGATGATTGTAGTTCTGCTGTTGACTGTATAGCCCTGCCAGATGATTGTAGTTCTGCTGTTGACTGTATAGCCCTGCCAGATTATTGTAGTTCTGCTGTTGACTGTATAGCCCTGCCCTGCCAGATGATTGTAGTTCTGCTGTTGACTGTATAGCCCTGCCAGATGATTGTAGTTCTGCTGTTGACTGTATAGCCCTGCCAGATTATTGTAGTTCTGCTGTTGACTGTATAGCCCTGCCCTGCCAGATGATTGTAGTTCTGCTGTTGACTGTATAGCCCTGCCAGATGATTGTAGGTCTGCTGTTGACTGTATAGCCCTGCCCTGCCAGATGATTGTAGTTCTGCTGTTGACTGTATAGCCCTGCCAGATGATTGTAGTTCTGCTGTTGACTGTATAGCCCTGCAAGATTATTGTAGTTCTGCTGTTGACTGTATAGCCCTGCCAGATGATTGTAGTTCTGCTGTTGACTGTATAGCCCTGCCAGATGATTGTAGTTCTGCTGTTGACTGTATAGCCCTGCCAGATGATTGTAGTTCTGCTGTTGACTGTATAGCCCTGCCCTACCAGATGATTGTAGTTCTGCTGTTGACTGTATGGCCCTGCCAGATGATTGTAGTTCTGCTGTTGATTGTATAGCCCTGCCAGATTATTGTAGTTCTGCTGTTGACTGTATAGCCCTGCCCTGCCAGTTGATTGTAGTTCTGCTGTTTACTGTATAGCCCTGCCAGATGATTGTAGTTCTGCTGTTTACTGTATAGCCCTGCCCTGCCAGATGATTGTAGTTCTGCTGTTGACTGTATAGCCCTGCCAGATGATTGTAGTTCTGCTGTTTACTGTATAGCCCTGCCCTGCCAGATTATTGTAGTTCTGCTGTTGACTGTATAGCCCTGCCCTGCCAGATGATTGTAGTTCTGCTGTTTACTGTATAGCCCTGCCAGATGATTGTAGTTCTGCTGTTGACTGTATAGCCCTGCCAGATGATTGTAGTTCTGCTGTTGACTGTATAGCCCTGCCAGATGATTGTAGTTCTGCTGTTGACTGTATAGCCCTGCCAGATTATTGTAGTTCTGCTGTTGACTGTATAGCCCTGCCAGATGATTGTAGTTCTGCTGTTGACTGTATAGCCTTGCCCTGCCAGATGATTGCAGTTCTGCTGTTGACTGTATAGCCCTGCCAGATGATTGTAGTTCTGCTGTTGACTGTATAGCCCTGCCCTGCCAGATGATTGTAGTTCTGCTGTTGACTGTATAGCCCTGCCAGATGATTGTAGTTCTGCTGTTGACTGTATAGCCCTGCCCTACTAGATGATTGTAGTTCTGCTGTTTACTGTGTAGCCCTGCCCTGCCAGATGATTGTAGTTCTGCTGTTTACTGTATAGCCCTGCCAGATGATTGTAGTTCTGCTGTTTACTGTATAGCCCTGCCCTGCCAGATGTTTGTAGTTCTGCTGTTGACTGTATAGCCCTGCCAGATGATTGTAGTTCTGCTGTTTACTGTATAGCCCTGCCAGATTATTGTAGTTCTGCTGTTGACTGTATAGCCCTGCCCTGCCAGATGATTGTAGTTCTGCTGTTGACTGTATAGCCCTGCCAGATGATTGTAGTTCTGCTGTTGACTGTATAGCCCTGCCAGATGATTGTAGTTCTGCTGTTGACTGTATAGCCCTGCCAGATGATTGTAGGTCTGCTGTTGACTGTATAGCCCTGCCCTGCCAGATGATTGTAGTTCTGCTGTTGACTGTATAGCCCTGCCAGATGATTGTAGTTCTGCTGTTGACTGTATAGCCCTGCAAGATTATTGTAGTTCTGCTGTTGACTGTATAGCCCTGCCAGATGATTGTAGTTCTGCTGTTGACTGTATAGCCCTGCCAGATGATTGTAGTTCTGCTGTTGACTGTATAGCCCTGCCAGATGATTGTAGTTCTGCTGTTGACTGTATAGCCCTGCCCTACCAGATGATTGTAGTTCTGCTGTTGACTGTATGGCCCTGCCAGATGATTGTAGTTCTGCTGTTGATTGTATAGCCCTGCCAGATTATTGTAGTTCTGCTGTTGACTGTATAGCCCTGCCCTGCCAGTTGATTGTAGTTCTGCTGTTTACTGTATAGCCCTGCCAGATGATTGTAGTTCTGCTGTTTACTGTATAGCCCTGCCCTGCCAGATGATTGTAGTTCTGCTGTTGACTGTATAGCCCTGCCAGATGATTGTAGTTCTGCTGTTTACTGTATAGCCCTGCCCTGCCAGATTATTGTAGTTCTGCTGTTGACTGTATAGCCCTGCCCTGCCAGATGATTGTAGTTCTGCTGTTTACTGTATAGCCCTGCCAGATGATTGTAGTTCTGCTGTTGACTGTATAGCCCTGCCAGATGATTGTAGTTCTGCTGTTGACTGTATAGCCCTGCCAGATGATTGTAGTTCTGCTGTTGACTGTATAGCCCTGCCAGATTATTGTAGTTCTGCTGTTGACTGTATAGCCCTGCCAGATGATTGTAGTTCTGCTGTTGACTGTATAGCCTTGCCCTGCCAGATGATTGCAGTTCTGCTGTTGACTGTATAGCCCTGCCAGATGATTGTAGTTCTGCTGTTGACTGTATAGCCCTGCCCTGCCAGATGATTGTAGTTCTGCTGTTGACTGTATAGCCCTGCCAGATGATTGTAGTTCTGCTGTTGACTGTATAGCCCTGCCCTACTAGATGATTGTAGTTCTGCTGTTTACTGTGTAGCCCTGCCCTGCCAGATGATTGTAGTTCTGCTGTTTACTGTATAGCCCTGCCAGATGATTGTAGTTCTGCTGTTTACTGTATAGCCCTGCCCTGCCAGATGTTTGTAGTTCTGCTGTTGACTGTATAGCCCTGCCAGATGATTGTAGTTCTGCTGTTTACTGTATAGCCCTGCCAGATTATTGTAGTTCTGCTGTTGACTGTATAGCCCTGCCCTGCCAGATGATTGTAGTTCTGCTGTTGACTGTATAGCCCTGCCAGATGATTGTAGTTCTGCTGTTGACTGTATAGCCCTGCCAGATGATTGTAGTTCTGCTGTTGACTGTATAGCCCTGCCAGATGATTGTAGTTCTGCTGTTGACTGTATAGCCCTGCCAGATTATTGTAGTTCTGCTGTTGACTGTATAGCCCTGCCAGATGATTGTAGTTCTGCTGTTGACTGTATAGCCCTGCCCTGCCAGATGATTGTAGTTCTGCTGTTGACTGTATAGCCCTGCCAGATGATTGTAGTTCTGCTGTTGACTGTATAGCCCTGCCCTGCCAGATGATTGTAGTTCTGCTGTTGACTGTATAGCCCTGCCAGATGATTGTAGTTCTGCTGTTGACTGTATAGCCCCGCCCTACTAGATGATTGTAGTTCTGCTGTTTACTGTATAGCCCTGCCCTGCCAGATGATTGTAGTTCTGCTGTTTACTGTATAGCCCTGCCCTGCCAGATGATTGTAGTTCTGCTGTTTACTGTATAGCCCTGCCCTACTAGATGATTGTAGTTCTGCTGTTGACTGTATAGCCCTGCCAGATGATTGTAGTTCTGCTGTTGACTGTATAGCCCTGCCCTACTAGATGATTGTAGTTCTGCTGTTGACTGTATAGCCCTGCCCTACTAGATGATTGTAGTTCTGCTGTTTACTGTATAGCCCTGCCCTGCCAGATGATTGTAGTTCTGCTGTTGACTGTATAGCCCTGCCCTACAAGATGATTGTAGTTCTGCTGTTTACTGTATAGCCCTGCCCTACTAGATGATTGTAGTTCTGCTGTTTACTGTATAGCCCTGCCAGATGATTGTAGTTCTGCTGTTGACTGTATAGCCCTGCCCTACTAGATGATTGTAGTTCTGCTGTTTACTGTATAGCCCTGCCCTACTAGATGATTGTAGTTCTGCTGTTTACTGTATAGCCCTGCCCTACTAGATGATTGTAGTTCTGCTGTTTACTGTATAGCCCTGCCAGATGATTGTAGTTCTGCTGTTGACTGTATAGCCCTACTAGATGATTGTAGTTCTGCTGTTTACTGTATAGCCCTGCCCTACTAGATGATTGTAGTTCTGCTGTTTACTGTATAGCCCTGCCCTACTAGATGATTGTAGTTCTGCTGTTTACTGTATAGCCCTGCCCTACTAGATGATTGTAGTTCTGCTGTTGACTGTATAGCCCTGCCCTACTAGATGATTGTAGTTCTGCTGTTTACTGTATAGCCCTGCCCTACTAGATGATTGTAGTTCTGCTGTTGACTGTATAGCCCTGCCCTACTAGATGATTGTAGTTCTGCTGTTTACTGTATAGCCCTGCCCTACTAGATGATTGTAGTTCTGCTGTTTACTGTATAGCCCTGCCCTACTAGATGATTGTAGTTCTGCTGTTGACTGTATAGCCCTGCCAGATGATTGTAGTTCTGCTGTTTACTGTATAGCCCTGCCCTACTAGATGATTGTAGTTCTGCTGTTGACTGTATAGCCCTGCCAGATGATTGTAGTTCTGCTGTTGACTGTATAGCCCTGCCAGATGATTGTAGTTCTGCTGTTGACTGTATAGCCCTGCCAGATTATTGTAGTTCTGCTGTTGACTGTATAGCCCTGCCAGATGATTGTAGTTCTGCTGTTGACTGTATAGCCCTGCCAGATGATTGTAGTTCTGCTGTTGACTGTATAGCCCTGCCAGATGATTGTAGTTCTGCTGTTGACTGTATAGCCCTGCCAGATGATTGTAGTTCTGCTGTTGACTGTATAGCCCTGCCAGATTATTGTAGTTCTGCTGTTGACTGTATAGCCCTGAAAGATGATTGTAGTTCTGCTGTTGACTGTATAGCCCTGCCCTGCCAGATGATTGTAGTTCTGCTGTTGACTGTATAGCCCTGCCCTACTAGATGATTGTAGTTCTGCTGTTTACTGTATAGCCCTGCCCTACTAGATGATTGTAGTTCTGCTGTTTACTGTATAGCCCTGCCCTGCCAGATGATTGTAGTTCTGCTGTTTACTGTATAGCCCTGCCCTGCCAGATGATTGTAGTTCTGCTGTTGACTGTATAGCCCTGCCCTACTAGATGATTGTAGTTCTGCTGTTTACTGTATAGCCCTGCCCTACTAGATGATTGTAGTTCTGCTGTTTACTGTATAGCCCTGCCCTACTAGATGATTGTAGTTCTGCTGTTGACTGTATAGCCCTGCCCTACTAGATGATTGTAGTTCTGCTGTTTACTGTATAGCCCTGCCCTACTAGATGATTGTAGTTCTGCTGTTGACTGTATAGCCCTGCCCTACTAGATGATTGTAGTTCTGCTGTTTACTGTATAGCCCTGCCCTACTAGATGATTGTAGTTCTGCTGTTTACTGTATAGCCCTGCCCTACTAGATGATTGTAGTTCTGCTGTTGACTGTATAGCCCTGCCCTACTAGATGATTGTAGTTCTGCTGTTTACTGTATAGCCCTGCCCTACTAGATGATTGTAGTTCTGCTGTTGACTGTATAGCCCTGCCAGATGATTGTAGTTCTGCTGTTGACTGTATAGCCCTGCCAGATGATTGTAGTTCTGCTGTTTACTGTATAGCCCTACTAGATGATTGTAGTTCTGCTGTTTACTGTATAGCCCTGGCCTACTAGATGATTGTAGTTCTGCTGTTGACTGTATAGCCCTGCCCTGCCAGATGATTGTAGTTCTGCTGTTGACTGTATAGCCCTGCCCTACAAGATGATTGTAGTTCTGCTGTTTACTGTATAGCCCTGCCAGATGATTGTAGTTCTGCTGTTTACTGTATAGCCCTGCCCTACTAGATGATTGTAGTTCTGCTGTTGACTGTATAGCCCTGCCCTACTAGATGATTGTAGTTCTGCTGTTTACTGTATAGCCCTGGCCTACTAGATGATTGTAGTTCTGCTGTTGACTGTATAGCCCTGCCCTACTAGATGATTGTAGTTCTGCTGTTGACTGTATAGCCCTGCCCTGCCAGATGATTGTAGTTCTGCTGTTTACTGTATAGCCCTGCCCTACTAGATGATTGTAGTTCTGCTGTTGACTGTATAGCCCTGCCCTACAAGATGATTGTAGTTCTGCTGTTTACTGTATAGCCCTGCCCTACTAGATGATTGTAGTTCTGCTGTTGACTGTATAGCCCTGCCCTACTAGATGATTGTAGTTCTGCTGTTGACTGTATAGCCCTGCCCTACAAGATGATTGTAGTTCTGCTGTTTACTGTATAGCCCTGCCAGATGATTGTAGTTCTGCTGTTGACTGTATAGCCCTGCCAGATGATTGTAGTTCTGCTGTTGACTGTATAGCCCTGCCAGATGATTGTAGTTCTGCTGTTGACTGTATAGCCCTGCCCTGCCAGATGATTGTAGTTCTGCTGTTGACTGTATAGCCCTGCCCTACTAGATGATTGTAGTTCTGCTGTTTACTGTATAGCCCTGCCCTGCCAGATGATTGCAGTTCTGCTGTTGACTGTATAGCCCTGCCAGATGATTGTAGTTCTGCTGTTGACTGTATAGCCCTGCCCTGCCAGATGATTGTAGTTCTGCTGTTGACTGTATAGCCCTGCCAGATGATTGTAGTTCTGCTGTTGACTGTATAGCCCTGCCCTACTAGATGATTGTAGTTCTGCTGTTTACTGTGTAGCCCTGCCCTGCCAGATGATTGTAGTTCTGCTGTTTACTGTATAGCCCTGCCAGATGATTGTAGTTCTGCTGTTTACTGTATAGCCCTGCCCTGCCAGATGTTTGTAGTTCTGCTGTTGACTGTATAGCCCTGCCAGATGATTGTAGTTCTGCTGTTTACTGTATAGCCCTGCCAGATTATTGTAGTTCTGCTGTTGACTGTATAGCCCTGCCCTGCCAGATGATTGTAGTTCTGCTGTTGACTGTATAGCCCTGCCAGATGATTGTAGTTCTGCTGTTGACTGTATAGCCCTGCCAGATGATTGTAGTTCTGCTGTTGACTGTATAGCCCTGCCAGATGATTGTAGTTCTGCTGTTGACTGTATAGCCCTGCCAGATTATTGTAGTTCTGCTGTTGACTGTATAGCCCTGCCAGATGATTGTAGTTCTGCTGTTGACTGTATAGCCCTGCCCTGCCAGATGATTGTAGTTCTGCTGTTGACTGTATAGCCCTGCCAGATGATTGTAGTTCTGCTGTTGACTGTATAGCCCTGCCCTGCCAGATGATTGTAGTTCTGCTGTTGACTGTATAGCCCTGCCAGATGATTGTAGTTCTGCTGTTGACTGTATAGCCCCGCCCTACTAGATGATTGTAGTTCTGCTGTTTACTGTATAGCCCTGCCCTGCCAGATGATTGTAGTTCTGCTGTTTACTGTATAGCCCTGCCCTGCCAGATGATTGTAGTTCTGCTGTTTACTGTATAGCCCTGCCCTACTAGATGATTGTAGTTCTGCTGTTGACTGTATAGCCCTGCCAGATGATTGTAGTTCTGCTGTTGACTGTATAGCCCTGCCCTACTAGATGATTGTAGTTCTGCTGTTGACTGTATAGCCCTGCCCTACTAGATGATTGTAGTTCTGCTGTTTACTGTATAGCCCTGCCCTGCCAGATGATTGTAGTTCTGCTGTTGACTGTATAGCCCTGCCCTACAAGATGATTGTAGTTCTGCTGTTTACTGTATAGCCCTGCCCTACTAGATGATTGTAGTTCTGCTGTTTACTGTATAGCCCTGCCAGATGATTGTAGTTCTGCTGTTGACTGTATAGCCCTGCCCTACTAGATGATTGTAGTTCTGCTGTTTACTGTATAGCCCTGCCCTACTAGATGATTGTAGTTCTGCTGTTTACTGTATAGCCCTGCCCTACTAGATGATTGTAGTTCTGCTGTTTACTGTATAGCCCTGCCAGATGATTGTAGTTCTGCTGTTGACTGTATAGCCCTACTAGATGATTGTAGTTCTGCTGTTTACTGTATAGCCCTGCCCTACTAGATGATTGTAGTTCTGCTGTTTACTGTATAGCCCTGCCCTACTAGATGATTGTAGTTCTGCTGTTTACTGTATAGCCCTGCCCTACTAGATGATTGTAGTTCTGCTGTTGACTGTATAGCCCTGCCCTACTAGATGATTGTAGTTCTGCTGTTTACTGTATAGCCCTGCCCTACTAGATGATTGTAGTTCTGCTGTTGACTGTATAGCCCTGCCCTACTAGATGATTGTAGTTCTGCTGTTTACTGTATAGCCCTGCCCTACTAGATGATTGTAGTTCTGCTGTTTACTGTATAGCCCTGCCCTACTAGATGATTGTAGTTCTGCTGTTGACTGTATAGCCCTGCCAGATGATTGTAGTTCTGCTGTTTACTGTATAGCCCTGCCCTACTAGATGATTGTAGTTCTGCTGTTGACTGTATAGCCCTGCCAGATGATTGTAGTTCTGCTGTTGACTGTATAGCCCTGCCAGATGATTGTAGTTCTGCTGTTGACTGTATAGCCCTGCCAGATTATTGTAGTTCTGCTGTTGACTGTATAGCCCTGCCAGATGATTGTAGTTCTGCTGTTGACTGTATAGCCCTGCCAGATGATTGTAGTTCTGCTGTTGACTGTATAGCCCTGCCAGATGATTGTAGTTCTGCTGTTGACTGTATAGCCCTGCCAGATGATTGTAGTTCTGCTGTTGACTGTATAGCCCTGCCAGATTATTGTAGTTCTGCTGTTGACTGTATAGCCCTGAAAGATGATTGTAGTTCTGCTGTTGACTGTATAGCCCTGCCCTGCCAGATGATTGTAGTTCTGCTGTTGACTGTATAGCCCTGCCCTACTAGATGATTGTAGTTCTGCTGTTTACTGTATAGCCCTGCCCTACTAGATGATTGTAGTTCTGCTGTTTACTGTATAGCCCTGCCCTGCCAGATGATTGTAGTTCTGCTGTTTACTGTATAGCCCTGCCCTGCCAGATGATTGTAGTTCTGCTGTTGACTGTATAGCCCTGCCCTACTAGATGATTGTAGTTCTGCTGTTTACTGTATAGCCCTGCCCTACTAGATGATTGTAGTTCTGCTGTTTACTGTATAGCCCTGCCCTACTAGATGATTGTAGTTCTGCTGTTGACTGTATAGCCCTGCCCTACTAGATGATTGTAGTTCTGCTGTTTACTGTATAGCCCTGCCCTACTAGATGATTGTAGTTCTGCTGTTGACTGTATAGCCCTGCCCTACTAGATGATTGTAGTTCTGCTGTTTACTGTATAGCCCTGCCCTACTAGATGATTGTAGTTCTGCTGTTTACTGTATAGCCCTGCCCTACTAGATGATTGTAGTTCTGCTGTTGACTGTATAGCCCTGCCCTACTAGATGATTGTAGTTCTGCTGTTTACTGTATAGCCCTGCCCTACTAGATGATTGTAGTTCTGCTGTTGACTGTATAGCCCTGCCAGATGATTGTAGTTCTGCTGTTGACTGTATAGCCCTGCCAGATGATTGTAGTTCTGCTGTTTACTGTATAGCCCTACTAGATGATTGTAGTTCTGCTGTTTACTGTATAGCCCTGGCCTACTAGATGATTGTAGTTCTGCTGTTGACTGTATAGCCCTGCCCTGCCAGATGATTGTAGTTCTGCTGTTGACTGTATAGCCCTGCCCTACAAGATGATTGTAGTTCTGCTGTTTACTGTATAGCCCTGCCAGATGATTGTAGTTCTGCTGTTTACTGTATAGCCCTGCCCTACTAGATGATTGTAGTTCTGCTGTTGACTGTATAGCCCTGCCCTACTAGATGATTGTAGTTCTGCTGTTTACTGTATAGCCCTGGCCTACTAGATGATTGTAGTTCTGCTGTTGACTGTATAGCCCTGCCCTACTAGATGATTGTAGTTCTGCTGTTGACTGTATAGCCCTGCCCTGCCAGATGATTGTAGTTCTGCTGTTTACTGTATAGCCCTGCCCTACTAGATGATTGTAGTTCTGCTGTTGACTGTATAGCCCTGCCCTACAAGATGATTGTAGTTCTGCTGTTTACTGTATAGCCCTGCCCTACTAGATGATTGTAGTTCTGCTGTTGACTGTATAGCCCTGCCCTACTAGATGATTGTAGTTCTGCTGTTGACTGTATAGCCCTGCCCTACAAGATGATTGTAGTTCTGCTGTTTACTGTATAGCCCTGCCAGATGATTGTAGTTCTGCTGTTGACTGTATAGCCCTGCCAGATGATTGTAGTTCTGCTGTTGACTGTATAGCCCTGCCAGATGATTGTAGTTCTGCTGTTGACTGTATAGCCCTGCCCTGCCAGATGATTGTAGTTCTGCTGTTGACTGTATAGCCCTGCCCTACTAGATGATTGTAGTTCTGCTGTTTACTGTATAGCCCTGCCCTACTAGATGATTGTAGTTCTGCTGTTGACTGTATAGCCCTGCCCTGCCAGATGATTGTAGTTCTGCTGTTTACTGTATAGCCCTGCCCTACTAGATGATTGTAGTTCTGCTGTTGACTGTATAGCCCTGCCCTACTAGATGATTGTAGTTCTGCTGTTGACTGTATAGCCCTGCCCTACTAGATGATTGTAGTTCTGCTGTTTACTGTATAGCCCTGCCCTACTAGATGATTGTAGTTCTGCTGTTGACTGTATAGCCCTGCCCTACTAGATGATTGTAGTTCTGCTGTTTACTGTATAGCCCTGCCCTACTAGATGATTGTAGTTCTGCTGTTTACTGTATAGCCCTGCCCTACTAGATGATTGTAGTTCTGCTGTTTACTGTATAGCCCTGCCCTACTAGATGATTGTAGTTCTGCTGTTTACTGTATAGCCCTGCCCTACTAGATGATTGTAGTTCTGCTGTTTACTGTATAGCCCTGCCCTACTAGATGATTGTAGTTCTGCTGTTTACTGTATAGCCCTGCCCTACTAGATGATTGTAGTTCTGCTGTTGACTGTATAGCCCTGCCCTACTAGATGATTGTAGTTCTGCTGTTGACTGTATAGCCCTGCCAGATGATTGTAGTTCTGCTGTTGACTGTATAGCCCTACTAGATGATTGTAGTTCTGCTGTTTACTGTATAGCCCTGCCCTACTAGATGATTGTAGTTCTGCTGTTGACTGTATAGCCCTGCCCTACTAGATGATTGTAGTTCTGCTGTTGACTGTATAGCCCTGCCCTACTAGATGATTGTAGTTCTGCTGTTGACTGTATAGCCCTGCCAGATGATTGTAGTTCTGCTGTTTACTGTATAGCCCTGCCCTACTAGATGATTGTAGTTCTGCTGTTTACTGTATAGCCCTGCCCTACTAGATGATTGTAGTTCTGCTGTTGACTGTATAGCCCTGCCAGATGATTGTAGTTCTGCTGTTTACTGTATAGCCCTGCCCTACTAGATGATTGTAGTTCTGCTGTTTACTGTATAGCCCTGCCAGATGATTGTAGTTCTGCTGTTGACTGTATAGCCCTGCCAGATGATTGTAGTTCTGCTGTTGACTGTATAGCCCTGCCCTACTAGATGATTGTAGTTCTGCTGTTTACTGTATAGCCCTGCCCTACTAGATGATTGTAGTTCTGCTGTTGACTGTATAGCCCTACTAGATGATTGTAGTTCTGCTGTTTACTGTATAGCCCTGCCAGATGATTGTAGTTCTGCTGTTTACTGTATAGCCCTGCCAGATGATTGTAGTTCTGCTGTTGACTGTATAGCCCTGCCAGATGATTGTAGTTCTGCTGTTGACTGTATAGCCCTGCCCTACTAGATGATTGTAGTTCTGCTGTTTACTGTATAGCCCTGCCCTACTAGATGATTGTAGTTCTGCTGTTGACTGTATAGCCCTGCCCTACTAGATGATTGTAGTTCTGCTGTTGACTGTATAGCCCTGCCCTACTAGATGATTGTAGTTCTGCTGTTGACTGTATAGCCCTGCCCTACTAGATGATTGTAGTTCTGCTGTTTACTGTATAGCCCTGCCCTACTAGATGATTGTAGTTCTGCTGTTTACTGTATAGCCCTGCCCTACTAGATGATTGTAGTTCTGCTGTTGACTGTATAGCCCTGCCCTACTAGATGATTGTAGTTCTGCTGTTGACTGTATAGCCCTACTAGATGATTGTAGTTCTGCTGTTTACTGTATAGCCCTGCCAGATGATTGTAGTTCTGCTGTTGACTGTATAGCCCTACTAGATGATTGTAGTTCTGCTGTTTACTGTATAGCCCTGCCCTACTAGATGATTGTAGTTCTGCTGTTGACTGTATAGCCCTACTAGATGATTGTAGTTCTGCTGTTTACTGTATAGCCCTGCCCTACTAGATGATTGTAGTTCTGCTGTTGACTGTATAGCCCTGCCAGATGATTGTAGTTCTGCTGTTGACTGTATAGCCCTGCCAGATGATTGTAGTTCTGCTGTTTACTGTATAGCCCTGCCAGATGATTGTAGTTCTGCTGTTGACTGTATAGCCCTGCCCTGCCAGATGATTGTAGTTCTGCTGTTGACTGTATAGCCCTGCCAGATGATTGTAGTTCTGCTGTTTACTGTATAGCCCTGCCAGATGATTGTAGTTCTGCTGTTGACTGTATAGCCCTGCCAGATGATTGTAGTTCTGCTGTTGACTGTATAGCCCTGCCCTACTAGATGATTGTAGTTCTGCTGTTTACTGTATAGCCCTGCCCTACTAGATGATTGTAGTTCTGCTGTTTACTGTATAGCCCTGCCAGATGATTGTAGTTCTGCTGTTGACTGTATAGCCCTGCCCTACTAGATGATTGTAGTTCTGCTGTCTTCCTTTTTCTTTCACCCTGTGTATTATTCTTCTTTATTAACCCATCTCTTCCCTATGAGCACAAGACATTGAAAAGACATTGAAAATACATATTTTTGGTTGTGCTTGCTGGGTTGCTTTATAAAGAAATATAAACAATTTGGACTAGGGTGATGAAAAGGGCTTTAAGAATGCATTTGATGTATTGATTTATTGACTGATTGATTAATTAACTGATTAATTGATTGACTGATTAACTGATTGATTGACTGATTAACTGATTGATTGACTGATTGATTCATTGATTGACTGATTAACTGATTGATTGACTAACTGATTGATTGATTGACTGATTAACTGATTGATTAACTGATTGATTAATTGATTGACTGATTGACTGATTGATTGATTGATTAACCAATTAACTGATTGATTTACTAATTGATTGACTGATTGATTAACTGATTGATTGATTAATTGACTTATTGATTGATTGACTGATTGATTGATTTGATTGCTTGCTTGCTTGCTAGCTTGATTAATTGAATAATTGCTAAATGTATATGATTACCTTGTCCCCTGCCAGGACCTTGAAGGAGGCCATGACCTGGTCAGCGGTGTCAGTATCGGCCGTCTCTCGGGACATGAAGTCAATAAAGGCCTGGAACGTGACCACGCCCACCCGGTTGGGATCCACGATGCTCATGATGCGAGAGAACTCCGCTTCACCCTATTGGACAGGAACCATAAACACTATCACCAAGGAGACCATCACCAGAGCAACAAGCAAACACACTGCAAGCATCACATCACATACTGCAGTTAGCAGATGGAGCTTTCACATAAAGGAGATATATAGACTGTGTTCCAAATGGCATACCAGTCCCTATAATATAGTGGACTACTTTTAACCAGGTCCCAGGCTATGACAGTAAACAAACTATAATTGTTATACTGTAAATGAGAGACGAGACATATTTTCTCGTTAGCGATCAATCTGATCGTGATCGGTGGACCGTATTGTTGCCAAATGAATGTAGACTGATCTTGAAGAGACAAGGGAACAGTTGTTACCTTTTCACAAATGACTACAAGGCAGACAGATACATATTGATACATTCATAGGTTCAAAGGCACACATAGGAGGGTACTTGACAGAGGGCGGGATGGAAAGGGTGGTTTGGCGTTACCATGTTGTAACCGAGGGAGATAAGGCAGGTTTTGAAGTCTTCCGCTTCCATCATCCCTGTTTTCTTCTACACGTACCAGCCAGGGACAAACAGTACGAGGGAGGAACAGATTGAAAGGTGGAAGAGGAAATATTGGGGGGGGGGGGTGGAATAAAGTAGGGGAGGGATGTCACAGGTATCCAGGTGGACATTATGAGGGGGATGGATAGAAGAAGAAGAAGAATTGAGGTAGAAGGGACATAGAGGGGGGTACAGGGAATACATTGAGGTAGAGGGGGCATAGAGGGGGGGTACAGGGAATACATTGAGGTAGAGGGGGCATAGAGGGGGGGTACAGGGAATACATTGAGGTAGAGGGGGCATAGAGGGGGGTACATGGAATACATTGAGGTAGAAGGGGCATAGAGGGGGGTACAGGGAATACATTGAGGTAGAGGGGGCATAGAGGTGGGTACAGGGAATACATTGAGGTATAAGGGGCATAGAGGGGGGTACAGGGAATACATTGAGGTAGAGGGGAGTACAGGGAATAAATTGAGGTAGAGGGGGCATAGAGGGGGGGTACAGGGAATACATTGAGGTAGAAGGGACATAGAGGGGGGTACAGGGAATAAATTGAGGTAGAAGGGGCATCGAGGTGGGTACAGGGAATACATTGAGATAGAAGGGGGGATAGCGGTGGGTACAGGGAATACATTGAGGTAGAGGGGGTTAGAAGAGGGTACAGAGAATACATTGAGGTAGAGGGGGGTAGAGGGGAGTACAGGGAATAAATTGAGGTAGAGGGGGGGGTAGAGGGGGGTACAGGGAATACATTGAGGTAGAAGTGGCATAGAGGGGGGTACAGGGAATAAATTGAGGTAGAAGGGGCATCGAGGTGGGTACAGGGAATACATTGAGATAGAAGGGGGGATAGCGGTGGGTACAGAGAATACATTGAGGTAGAGGGGGGTAGAGGGGAGTACAGGGAATAAATTGAGGTAGAGGGGGGGGGTAGAGGGGGGTACAGGGAATACATTGAGGTAGAAATGGGATAGAAGTGGGTACAGGGAATAAAGTGACATACAGGAGCGATAGAAGGGAATAAAAGGTACAAAAGAAAGAGAACAAAACGACATCGTTAACCTCAGTGTGGAGCTGTGTTCAGTACCTGTGCATCGTTGGCGATATCGAAGCCCAGACTGATCAGGCAGGCCTTGAACTCCTCAGCCCCCAGAGTGCCCGAGTGGTCCTGGGGTGTCAGGTGTGAAGAGCCAGGTAGGAGCCCAGGCCAGGTGTGAAGAGCCAGGTATTGTGGAGGTGTGCCAGGCATCAGGTGGAGCAGGTTGAAGCCACAGTTCATGCAGCACAGCACACGTGGAACAAGTGTGTCAGAGGGGTGTCAGAGGGGTGTCAGTGGGTTGTCAGAGGGTTGTCAGTGAAGGGGTTGGGTGAAGTAGACAGGAGGGGTAGGGTGGATAGGAGAGGGTAGGGTGTGTCATGCAGAAAGAGAGAGGGTGTGGAGTTAGGGGTGGATGGATGATAAGGGGTTAGGGGTGGATGGATGATAAGGGGTTGGATATAGGGGTGGATGGATGATAAAGGGTTGGATATAGGGGTGGATGGATGATAAGGGGTTGATATAGGGGTGGATGGTTGATAAGGGGTTGGATATAGGGGTTAGGGGTGGATGGATGATAAGGGGTTAGGGGTGGATGGATGATAAGGGGTTGGATATAGGGGTGGATGGTTGATAAGGGGTTGGATATAGGGGTGGATGGATGATAAAGGGTTGGATATAGGGGTGGATGGATGATAAGGGGTTGGATATAGGGGTGGATGGTTGATAAGGGGTTGGATATAGGGGTGGATGGATGATATGGGGTTAGGGGTGGATGGATGATAAGGGGTTAGGGGTGGATGGATGATAAGGGGTTGGATATAGGGGTGGATGGATGATAAGGGGTTGGATATAGGGGTTAGAGGTGGATGGATGATAAGGGGTTAGGGGTGGATGGATGATAAGGGGTTGGATATAGGGGTGGATGGTTGATAAGGGGTTGGATATAGGGGTGGATGGATGATATGGGGTTGGATATAGGGGTGGATGGATGATAAGGGGTTGGATATAGGGGTGGATGGATGATAAGGGGTTGGATATAGGGGTGGATGGATGATAACGGGTTGGATATAGGGGTGGATGGATGATAAGGGGTTAGGGGTGGATGGATGATAAGGGGTTAGGGGTGGATGGATGATAAGGGGTTGGATATAGGGGTGGATGGATGATAAGCGGTTGATATAGGGGTGGATGGATGATAAGGGGTTGATATAGGGGTGGATGGATGATAAGGGGTTGGATATAGGGGTGGATGGATGATAAGGGGTTGGATATAGGGGTGGATGGTTGATAAGGGGTTGGATATAGGGGTGGATGGATGATAAGGGGTTTGATATAGGGGTGGATGGATGATAAGGGGTTAGGGGTGGATGGATGATAAGGGGTTGGATATAGGGGTGGATGGATGATAAGCGGTTGATATAGGGGTGGATGGATGATAAGGGGTTGATATAGGGGTGGATGGATGATAAGGGGTTGGATATAGGGGTGGATGGATGATAAGGGGTTGGATATAGGGGGAGATGGATGATAAGGGGTTAGGGGTGGATGGATGATAAGGGGTTGGATATAGGGGTGGATGGATGATAAAGGGTTGGATATAGGTTTGGATGGATGATAAGGGGTTGGATATAGGGGTGGATGGATGATATGGGGTTGGATATAGGGGTGGATGGATGATAAGGGGTTTGATATAGGGGGGATGGATGATAAGGGGTTAGGGGTGGATGGATGATAAGGGGTTGGATATAGGGGTGGATGGATGATAAGGGGTTGGATATAGGGGTGGATGGATGATAAGGGGTTGATATAGGGGTGGATGGATGATAAGGGGTTAGGGGTGGATGGATGATATGGGGTTGGATATAGGGGTGGATGGATGATAAGGGGTTGATATAGGGGTGGATGGATGATAAGGGGTTAGGGGTGGATGGATGATAAGGGGTTGGATATAGGGGTGGATGGATGATAAGGGGTTGGATATAGGGGTGGATGGATGATATGGGGTTAGGGGTGGATGGATGATATGGGGTTGGATATAGGGGTGGATGGATGATATGGGGTTGGATATAGGGGTGGATGGATGATATGGGGTTGGATATAGGGGTGGATGGATGATATGGGGTTGGATATAGGGGTGGATGGATGATAAGGGGTTGATATAGGGGTGGATGGATGATAAGGGGTTAGGGGTGGATGGATGATAAGGGGTTGGATATAGGGGTGGATGGATGATAAGGGGTTGGATATAGGGGTGGATGGATGATATGGGGTTAGGGGTGGATGGATGATATGGGGTTGGATATAGGGGTGGATGGATGATATGGGGTTGGATATAGGGGTGGATGGATGATATGGGGTTGGATATAGGGGTGGATGGATGATAAGGGGTTGGATATAGGGGTGGATGGATGATAAGGGGTTGGATATAGGGGTGGATGGATGATAAGGGGTTGGATATAGGGGTGGATGGATGATAAGGGGTTGGATATAGGGGTGGATGGATGATAAGGGGTTGGATATGGGGTGGATGGATGATAAGGAGTTGGATATAGGGGTGGATGGATGATAAGGGGTTGGATATAGGGGTGGATGGATGATAAGGGGTTGGATATAGGAGTGGATGGATGATAAGGAGTTGGATATAGGGGTGGATGGATGATATGGGGTTGGATATAGGGGTGGATGGATGATATGGGGTTGGATATAGGGGTGGATGGATGATATGGGGTTGGATATAGGGGTGGATGGATGATAAGGAGTTGGATATAGGGGTGGATGGATGATATGGGGTTGGATATAGGGGTGGATGGATGATATGGGGTTGGGACCATGCACAAGAAGAGACAGAGAACACAACACACGTTAGGGCCTTACAGTGAGGTGCTGAGGCTGTGACACACTGCTGTGTTTGGTCCAGTGACAGAATATTCAATCAGAGGTGTTCGGGAACAATGTGGCAGGCAAACTTTACAGTACAGGGCTTTGTGTTACGGTATGCGACAGGCGTATCCTTCATACATCATATAACACAGTGGTTCCCAAAGCCAAGTGGTGAACGGTTAGGTTTTTGCACTAGGAACCGATTCAGAAAATCAATGCTTGATGACGACTTGTTTCTTTGAATCAGCGGCATTGTGCTGGGGGGGTTTTGGAAACCCTGGTATAAAACATATTTTTCCCCTTAGTCTTGAGACATGACTGTAAAACCTTGTAAGGCCATAGGGACACACTCTACAGCCATGTCTCTGGGGAAAAGTTGTCCCTACATATCTGTCTCCAATAAACCTAATGAACTCAGAAACCGCCCTAAAAAAAAATATATAAAAAAAATATTTTTATTAAACGCTGCCTCATCGTGACCCGAAAGCGGTAAGACATGACAGATATCCCCGTGAATAGAAAGACAAACACTGGAACGGTTACCCTGGGACTCCTTCCGTAGTTATTAACTGCGGTTATATTATTGACTGATAGAACAATAGCGTGGCTATGGAAGAATGCGTGAGGTCATGGAGAAATCTAACGGTGGAGTCTATCTATAAAACGCTCTGGTTGGGGATACAGGGGAGTGTATAAGATAAATACAACAACTCCTCCATCCATCCATAATAGGTTGTGTTCTTCATACTGAGCTTACTGATGTAAACACTGTGATCTGGGGGGGGGGGGGGATAAAGGGAGGGAGAGGAGGAGAGAGGGAGGGGATAAATGGGACGGGAGGGAGGGAGGGAGAGGAGGAGAGAGGGAAGGGATAAATGGGACGGGAGGAGGCTAGGGAGAATGTCTTCTGAGAGGAATAGCGGTGTCCCGAGGTTTACTCTCATCAGTGGAATAGGAGTAAGGTATAGGTCTCTGGAACACTTATGATCTTATATCTCTCTCCTGTCATATACTCATAAATATCATCAGCTTAAATTAGTTCAACACCTCCATCGATGTTATCAGTTGGTCCTGGTTGATTATCTACATGATTATCTATACTATCTGCATGTTTTGGATACAGAAGAACAAACCCTTCATAAGTCCTGTAGTTTGTTAGTGTCACTATGAGAAGAATAACATGGCTCAATGACCCAACAAACGATCCTCTGTCCACCTCAACCTCCTCGCTTTGCTCATGTGGTCTAAATATGTGGAAAACACATTGTTTATAACAACATTCAGTAAGGTAGACAATGAGTGTACTGTGAAACGTCTTCTTCCCTGTTCTGTGAAACTGACCCTGTCGAAGTGGTTGAAGGAGGCTCTGAACTCGTTCATCTGGTCCTGGCTGATGCCCTTAGCGTCCCGCGTCAGAATCTGGTTCTCGATCTCGTTGATGGTTCTGGCAATGGTAGTCAGGAGCTGCTCCCAGCCCACACGGATATGCTGCAGGGAGGACGAGAGAGGGAGGGAGAGGAGGAGAGAGGGAGGCAGAGGAGGCGAGAGGGAGGGAGAGGAGGAGAGAGGAGGAGAGAGGGAGGGAGAGGAGGAGAGAGGGAGGAGAGAGGGAGGGAGAGGAGGAGAGAGGGAGGGAGAGGAGGAGAGAGGGAGGGAGAGGAGGAGAGGGAGGGAGAGGAGAGAGGGAGGGGAGAGAGGGAGAGGGAGAGGAGGAGAGAGGGAGGGAGAGAGGAGGAGAGAGGGAGGGAGAGGAGGACAGAGGGAGGGAGAGGAGGAGTGAGGGAGGGAGAGGAGGAGAGAGGGAGAGGAGGAGAGAGGGAGAGGAGGAGAGAGGGAGGGATAGGAGGAGAGAGGGAGGGAGGAGAGAGGGAGGGAGGGAGGGAGGGAGGGAGGGAGGGAGGGAGGGAGGGAGGGAGGGAGGGAGGGAGGGAGGGAGGGAGGGAGGGAGGGAGGGATAGGAGGAGAGAGGGAGGGAGAGGAGGAGAGAGGGAGGGAGAGAGGGAGGGAGGGAGAGGAGGCGAGAGAGAGGGAGAAGAGGAGAGAGGGAGGGAGGGAGGGAGGGAGGGAGGGAGGGAGGGAGGGAGGGAGGGGGAGAGGAGGAGGGAGGGAGAGGAGGAGAGAGGGAGGGATCAGACCCAAGACTGTCATCGTAAGGTCACACATTCAAAAACGTATTCTGAAGATTCTCGGGTTCTCAATAAGAATTGTACCCGATCTCGATATCGTTAGCTTTCTTACCTCCATTGTGTAGTTGGTGTGCTTGTTGTCGAAGATGAGAGCTTCCTGAATCAGCTGGTGGTCTCCCTCCAATTGGTCGATCTTTGGCTTGTAGTTGACAATGTTCTTCTCGTATTGGCGGAGGTGGGTCAGCTGATCCTCCAGGGTTCCGTGCATCTCGATGGAGATACGACCAATCTCCTACAAACAAGAGAAACATGGAGGACGAGGTTCAGCAAAACCGACTGGACAGAATGTTTTACATTTTTTTACATTTTAGTCATTTAGCAGACGCTCTTATCCAGAGCGACTTACACAGTAGTGAATGCATACATTTCATACAATTTCATATATTTTTTTGCTGGCCCCCCGTGGGAATCGAACCCACAACCCTGGCGTTGCAAACACCATCCTCTACCAACTGAGCTACAGGGAAGGCTAACCCTAACCCAACCAATGTCTGAGTTAAACCATTCTGCTGAGTATGAACCCAACAATAGGAGAGGAAGGGTTCAACCATTCTGCTGAGTATGAACCCAACAATAGGAGAGGAAGGGTTCAACCATTCTGCTGAGTATGAACCCAACAATAGGAGAGGAAGGGTTAAACCATTCTGCTGAGTATGAACCCAACAATAGGAGAGGAAGGGTTCAACCATTCTGCTGAGTATGTACCCAACAATAGGAGAGGAAGGGTTCAACCATTCTGCTGAGTATGAACCCAACAATAGGAGAGGAAGGGTTCAACCATTCTGCTGAGTATGAACCCAACAATAGGAGAGGAAGGGTTCAACCATTCTGCTGAGTATGAACCCAACAATAGGAGAGGAAGGGTTCAACCATTCTGCTGAGTATGAACCCAACAATAGGAGAGGAAGGGTTCAACCATTCTGCTGAGTATGAACCCAACAATAGGAGAGGAAGGGTTCAACCATTCTGCTGAGTATGAACCCAACAATAGGAGAGGAAGGGTTCAACCATTCTGCTGAGTATGAACCCAACAATAGGAGAGGAAGGGTTAAACCATTCTGCTGAGTATGAACCCAACAATAGGAGAGGAAGGGTTCAACCATTCTGCTGAGTATGAACCCAACAATAGGAGAGGAAGGGTTCAACCATTCTGCTGAGTATGAACCCAACAATAGGAGAGGAAGGGTTCAACCATTCTGCTGAGTATGAACCCAACAATAGGAGAGGAAGGGTTAAACCATTCTGCTGAGTATGAACCCAACAATAGGAGAGGAAGGGTTAAACCATTCTGCTGAGTATGAACCCAACAATAGGAGAGGAAGGGTTCAACCATTCTGCTGAGTATGAACCCAACAATAGGAGAGGAAGGGTTCAACCATTCTGCTGAGTATGAACCCAACAATAGGAGAGGAAGGGTTCAACCATTCTGCTGAGTATGAACCCAACAATAGGAGAGGAAGGGTTCAACCATTCTGCTGAGTATGAACCCAACAATAGGAGAGGAAGGGTTCAACCATTCTGCTGAGTATGAACCCAACAATAGGAGAGGAAGGGTTCAACCATTCTGCTGAGTATGAACCCAACAATAGGAGAGGAAGGGTTCAACCATTCTGCTGAGTATGAACCCAACAATAGGAGAGGAAGGGTTCAACCATTCTGCTGAGTATGAACCCAACAATAGGAGAGGAAGGGTTCAACCATTCTGCTGAGTATGAACCCAACAATAGGAGAGGAAGGGTTAAACCCCCCCAACTGGACAGAATACAGACTAGAGAACAGAAACTGTTTGAATTGGTTTGTGAAAAACAGGCATGAGAACAAAGAACCAAAACTGCTCTCACCTCTAACCCCGGACCCGACTGCTCTGAACCAGCACCTCTCTATGAGAACACTGACTATGAAGCTGCACTCTTTTTCATGGAGGTCCTTGGACCCGGATGGCAGAGGCTGGTAATATGAGTCCAAGTCCAGTCACAAGTCCCAAGCATTCAGAGTCCTTCATTCTGAGTCCAAGTCCAGACGTGGAGTTCTACAACATTACAGGACATTACAGTGCAGTGTTCTGATATTGATAGCGATACTCCTAAAGGAACCTATGGACCCAGTAAGTTCCAATAGACAGTACGAATGGTCATTTCTGCTCTGCTCTGCCTGGACTTTGGACCATGGAAATAGAATGAATAGAACATTCTGGTTCTCTACTCTGGGTCACCTCCATCTTGGTCTGGATCCAGGGCCCTGATGATGTTGGCTTGGTTGGGTTAGGGTTAGGGTAAAGGTTAGAGCTCAGTGGTTGGTCTAGGATAAGTGTATGGACTGACCTCCATCTTGGTCTGGATCCAGGGCCCTGATGACGTTGGCTTGGTTGGGTTAGGGTTAGGGTAAAGGTTAGAGCTCAGGGGTTGGTCTAGGATAAGTGTGTGGACTGACCTCCATCTTGGTCTGGATCCAGGGTCCTGATGACGTTGGCTTGGTTGGGTTAGGGTTAGGGTAAAGGTTAGAGCTCAGGGGTTGGTCTAGGATAAGTGTATGGACTGACCTCCATCTTGGTCTGGATCCAGGGCCCTGATGACGTTGGCTTGGTTGGGTTAGGGTAAAGGTTAGAGCTCAGGGGTTGGTCTAGGATAAGTGTATGGACTGACCTCCATCTTGGTCTGGATCCAGGGTCCTGATGACGTTGGCTTGGTTGGGTTAGGGTTAGGGTAAAGGTTAGAGCTCAGGGGTTGGTCTAGGATAAGTGTGTGGACTGACCTCCATCTTGGTCTGGATCCAGGGCCCTGATGACGTTGGCTTGGTTGGGTTAGGGTTAGGGTAAAGGTTAGAGCTCAGGCGTTGGTCTAGGATAAGTGTGTGGACTGACCTCCATCTTGGTCTGGATCCAGGGTCCTGATGACGTTGGCTTGGTTGGGTTAGGGTTAGGGTAAAGGTTAGAGCTCAGGCGTTGGTCTAGGATAAGTGTGTGGACTGACCTCCATCTTGGTCTGGATCCAGGGCCCGATGACGTTGGCTTGGTTGGCAAACTGCCTGCGGAGACGCTCGCTGTTCTGCTGCCGGGCGTGCTCTTCGATAAGAGCCTGGTCTCTCTGGGGGACCAGCTGTCTCACCTGGGGAATGACAGACAACGGGAAAAACACGTAGTTAGAGCCATGAGGGCTCATTTTATCATACCTACTTATCTGCTATCTAAGTACATAGGTCACCTGATGAGATTTAACACTAGATGATAATAAGAAGGTAGTCCAGGAATCCTCCAACCAGGATATCTGGAGAACCTGTAGTTGCTGGTGTACCTTGTCCCATTTGGCGTTGATCTCCTGAGGGTTGATGGTGATGTAAGGGTTGCTGCCAGCCATGTTCACATGATAGGTGGCCACTATCTTGGCGATCTCATTGTGAATGCCAAGGATGGCACCTCGTTCCTTATCCGCATCAGGGAGAGTGGCTTTAAACTGCTCATGGGCTGTACTGAGTCCCTGTGGGAGGGAAAGACAGATATATATATATATATATACACACACACACAGACACACACACACAGACACACAGACACACACACACACACACACACAGACACACACACACACACACACACTGACTAACATACACACACACACACACACACACACACACACACACACACACACACACACACACACACACACACACACACACACACACACACACACACAGACACACACACACACACACACACACACACACACACACACACACACAGACACACACACACACACAGACACACACACAGACACACACACACACACACACACACACACACACACACACACACACACAGACACAGACACACAGACACACACACACACACACACACACACACACACACACACACACACACGATCAAAAGATGCCAAGAACTGTGTTTTTAAATCTGTGTCGGGGTGTGTGTGTGTGTGTGTGTGCGTGTGCGGTGTGTGCGTGCGTGCGTGTGCGTGCGTGCGTCCGTGTACGCTAACCTGTATCTCCTCTATGGTGTGGACGATGAAGGTGTCCTGTAGATCCTCCATGGCGCCCTCCATCCAGTTGTTAAACGGAGCAGCTCGTTTGGCAAACTCCAGATATAACTGGTCTATGGTCTCTAGAAGCTTCTCAGTTCTCTGTTTCAGACACACACAGAGAGAGAGAGAGAGAGAAAACAGTCAGCGCATCGTTTAAGCCTGGGAGCAAGAAGAAAGTCAATTGACTACACTGAACACAAAAGACTGCAGATGAGAATAATCTATGTAGCTCAAAGATTTTGGGGGGGGGCAATATTTACTGTACATGGTCCCAGTCAAACATTCATGTAGTCAGTATTGGACAGTCATTCCTCTGTGAAGAAGAGAACCTGTTCATATTAGTTACCATCGTGTGGTCTGAGGAACCTTGGGCTTTGTCCCTTCTAATAATTCTAAGTTTCAGGTTCCTCCTACCTGCAGAGCTTCGCTGCGTTTCTGGGTTAGGGCTCCTAGGGTGTCCCATCGGTCACATATCCTCTGGCATCGAGCATTCACACTAGAGGAGTCATGGTAGTCCAGCTCACTGGGGGGGGGGGGGGGGGGGGGGGGGGGGGGACGACGACAAGACAGAGAGAGAGAGAGACACGTTATATCATTTTACATTTAAGTCATTTAGCAGACGCTCTTATCCAGAGCGACTTACAGTAGTGAATACATACATTTCATTTCATGCATTTTTTTTTTTTTTTTGTATTGGCCCCCCGTGGGAATCGAACCCACAACCCTGGCGTTGCACACACCATGCTCTACCAACTGAGCCACAGGGAAGGCAAGTCACATTTTATTTACGCCGAATACAACAGGTGTAGTAGACCTTACAGTGAAATGCTGAATACAACAGGTGTAGTAGACCTCACAGTGAAATGCTGAATACAACAGGTGTAGTAGACCTCACAGTGAAATGCTGAATACAACAGGTGTAGTAGACCTTACAGTGAAATGCTGAATACAACAGGTGTAGTAGACCTCACAGTGAAATGCTGAATACAACAGGTGTAGTAGACCTTACAGTGAAATGCTGAATACAACAGGTTTAGTAGACCTTACAGTGAAATGCTGAATACAACAGGTGTAGTAGACCTTACAGTGAAATGCTGGATACAACAGGTGTAGTAGACCTTACAGTGAAATGCTGAATACAACAGGTGTAGTAGACCTTACAGTGAAATGCTGAATACAACAGGTGTAGTAGACCTCACAGTGAAATGCTGAATACAACAGGTGTAGTAGACCTCACAGTGAAATGCTTACTGACAAGCCCTTAACCAACACCATGCAGTTTTAAGAAACATAAGTGGTAAGAAAGTATAAAAAATTGTCAACAGCTTAGAACACCTACTCATTAAAGGGTTTTTCTTTATTTTTACTATTTTCTACATTGTAGAATAATAGTGAAGACATCAACACTATGAAATAACACACATGGAATCATGTAGTAACCAAAAAAAGTGTTAAACAAATCATTTGATTAGCTGTTCAGGAGTCTTATGGCTTGGGGGTAGAAGCTGTTAAGAAGCCTTTTGGACCTAGACTTGGCGCTCCGGTACCGCTTGCCGTTCGGTAGCAGAAAGAACAGTCTGTGACTTGGGTGACTGGAGACTTTGGCCATTTTTAGGGCCTTCCTCTGACACCACCTGGTATAGAGGTCCTGGATGGCAGGAAGCTTGCCAACCAGTCAGCAGTTGCCAACCAGTCAGGATGCTCTCGATGGTGCAGCTGTAGAACATTTTGAGGATCTGAGGACCCATGCCAAATCTTTTCAGTCTCCTGAGGGGGAATAGGTTTTGTCGTGCCCTCCTCACGACTGTCTTGGTGTGTTTGGACCATGATAGTTTGTTGGTGATGTGGACACCAAGGAACTTGAAGCTCTCAACCTGCTCCACTACAGCCCCATCGATGAGAATGGGGGCGTGCTCGGCCCTCCTTTTCTTGTAGTCCACAATAATCTCCTTTGTCTTGATTACGTTGAGGGAGAGGTTGTTGTCACTGACCTCAATCCTATAGGCTGTCTCGTCGTTGTCGGTGATCAGGCCTACCACTGTTGTGTCGTCGGCAAACTTAATGATGGTGTTGGAGTCGTGCTTGGCCATGGGTGAACAGGGAGTACAGGAGGGGACTGCGCACGCACCCCTGAGGTGCCCCCATGTTGAGGATCAGCGTGGCAGATGTGTTGTTCCCTACCCTCACCACCTGGGGGCGGCCCGTCAAGAAGTCCAGGATCCAGTTGCAGAGGGAGGTGTTTAGTCCCAGAGTTCTTAGCTTGGTGATGAGCTTCGAGGGTACTATGGTGTTGAACGCCGAGCTGTAGTCAATGAATAGCATTCTCACATAGGTGTTCCTTTTGTCCAGGTGGGAAAGGGCAGTGTGGAGTGCAAAAGATATTGCATCATCTGTGGATCTGTTGGGGCGGTATGCAAATTGGAGTTGGTCTAGGGTTTCTTTCATTTCCCTTTTACGAATGGGCGGTTATTTAGAATGCATAAGATTCTGTATTTACGACAGCATAGCTTCATGAGGTCCGATAGAGACCCAATCCTTTTGTTCCTCATTCTTCCCACGCTTTCATTCAAGCCCAACCCCCTTTCTTTGTGTAACCAGCCGTCATATCTGTTCCATCCGCTAGGGACGTTGTCTTGTATGACATAATTTGTAATCAATGTATGATCCATTCTGTGTAGATGTAATTCTGTGTGATTATTTAGGTATTTAGTAAATAAATAATTAAACCAAATGTTGTATTGCTGATTCAACTTGTTCGCCAGGGTTCGTGAAGATAACCAAGAATTTTACGACGTTCATATGAGACTGAAATAAGGTGACGATTAATGATTGACTGCTATTGATGTAAAAGATTACCAGGTCTTTATTCGGAAGACAACAGTTCTATAAACATTCTTCCGTGGTGCCCCAACTTCCTAGTTAATTACATTTACATAATTAGTTTAATCAGGTAATATTAATTACAGAGAAATTATTTGATAAAATAGCATGTCATACCATTAAATCCATAGTAAAGACAAGACAATATGTTTTGTAAAAGCTGCACTGTGATTTAAATTTTGTGGGAAAAAAACTAAAAAAACATTGTTTTTAACCATATAACAGTCACAGCCCTATAATCATGTTATAACCACTATAACTATGTTATAACTGGTCATAGAAGTCCAGCTCACTGATGGACAACCCTCCCTCCATCTCTCCCTCCCTCCCTCTACCCCTCCTTCTATCCCTCCCTCTACCCCTCCCTCCCTCCCTCTCTCTACCCCTCTACCCGTCCCTCCCTCCCTCCCTCTCTCTACCCCTCCCTCCCTCCCTCCCTCCTTACTTTAACTCCTGAGCGATGGCAGCGATCTGCTCTACGCGGTCCTGGTGCGCGGCCAGGTCGCTCTCGAAGGCCTCATGTTTCTTCAACAGAGCCTTGATCTCAGACAGAGAGGCCGTCTCAAAGTCCAGCGACCGCAGCATCTCCTCCTTACCTGCAGGGGGAGACACACATCACAGACATTACACATCAATATAAAGGCCTAATGGGAAATGGAAAAAGTAAGTACACTAATACAGAATCTACAGTATGTTGAAGAAAACCAGACTAAAGAGGATACATGTTGGTGCTTCACACAGTGGTCTTAAATTCCATATCAAATCTTTCAAAATTAAAGGGGCAATCTGCAGTTGTTACTGTACATCCAGTTTTGGACTTATAAATGAATGATGTGTACTCATTGATTCTTGAAGAATATAACTTTATAATTACCTCATGAGTTTAGTTCAACTGTCACACTCCATGACAACCCACAATATAAACGTGTTTTACTTCAATGTTTGAAAACAAAGTAAATGTAAACAAACACTACATAGCCTCAAAACATGTTGAAAACGACAATTTTGATATCATGGCTGGTCAGTCCTTAAATCCATAGCAATGTACAGTATATTAATGAATGAATGAATTTGAGAGTGGACGAAACAGTGGCAGGGGAAGAGTTTTGTTATTGTTGTAACTGCGGATTGCCCCTTAAAGTCACTTACAGTTTTTTTTCTTTTCAATTCAAATGGTCAAAAGCAAAATAGAAGTGGTGTTCGTGCTAAATGCTTAGCCTTGTTCTGGTACCTCCAGTCCAGGCTTCGTGGGTAGCTGCTTTCTGACGAAACTTCTCAGCCAGGTGGTCGAGTCTCTCCAGACGACGTATCTCGTTGAGGAGCCACTCCTCATAACCCTTCTCAGCCCCCTCCAGGCCGCCCCACGCGTTAGAGACGTCCTGCGCAGAAATACAGTTTGACCTTTGGCTGCTGCTAAAGAAACATTGAAACTTTAAAGAATATTTCAGTGAGTTGAGGATTTTCCTTTCCCTAGTTTTTACTGAACAGAAATGCTGTAAAATCACAGCAGGTCAGGTAACAGCTAATACACAACAAAACAAACAGGATCGGCGTGGTAGAGAGAGAGAGAAGAGAGAGAGTGAGAAGAGAGAGAGTGAGAAGAGAGAGAGAGAGTGAGAAGAGAGAGAAGAGAGAGTGAGAAGAGAGAGAGAGAGTGTGAGAAGAGAGAGAGAGTGAGAAGAGAGAGAGAGAGTGAGAAGAGAGAGAGAGAGTGACAGAGAGAGAAAGAGAGAGTGAGTGACAGAGAGAGTGAGTGACAGAGAGACAGAGAGAGTGACAGAGAGAGAGAGAGACTGAAAAAGCTTCTTCTACTTTTCCCAACGCACAAGTGGTTATCTCCACCCTGCTACCACGAAAAGACTTCCACCCTGCTACCATACAGCGGGTAAACGCAAGTGTTTCCCGTGACTGTGCCTCAAAACCAAATGTTTACCTGGCCCACAACTCCACCCTGGACTTGAACAGCCTTTCTGACCAGGTCCACCTATACAAGGTAGCAGTGCCCACCTTCGCCCGGACCCTAAAGGACATCACTCTCACATGCAGCCCCAACACTTCACACAGGAGCAACAGATCAACAGACACCCCACCCAGACCAGCGAGACACTCTCCCAGACCTGTGGGAGACACTCTCCCAGACCTCACCAAACCAACCATGCCCACACCACATTTAGGCCCCCTCAGATCAGACCTATGCCCCTCCTGCCCACCCCATGCCCCCCACTCCCGCAAAGAGGGCCTCAACATGGAAGTCACACATACGCCCAGGCCGTGAGCAGGCAAACAGGCCCAACCCTCACTCTTACACTAGCCCAAGCCAATGGAATGTCCCAGATGCTCATCAGGCTCTGCTCACACTTACTGGCCTGAGGCCAAACCACACGACCAACAACATTGGACACTTTATGGAACACAAAGCCTTCACTATCTCATCCTGGAATATCCAAGGGCTGAGGTCATCTGACTTTGGCCTAAAGAGCAGGAACCTGGACTTCATCAAAGAAATCAGAAATACAGACATTGTCATCCTACAAGAAACATGGTATAGAGGAGACGGACCCACTGATTGCTCTCTAGGTTACAGAGAGCTGGTAGTCCCATCCACCAAACTACCAGGTGTGAAACAGGGAAGGGACTCAGGGGGTATGCTAATTTGGTATAGAGCAGACATAACTCACTCTATTAAACTAATCAAAACAGGAACATTTTACATTTGGCTAGAAATTCAAAAGGAAATTACCTTAACACAGAAAAATATCAGAAACTCTGAACATCCCACAGAGCACCAAAATTCCATTATTATAAAATGGAAAGAATATGGCACCACAACAAACCTGCCAAGAGAGGGCTGCCCACCAAAACTCTCGGACCAGACAAGAAGGGCATTAATCAGAGAGTAAACAAAGAAACCAAAGATTACCCTGAATGAGCTGCAAAGCTCCACAGCGGAGATTGGGGTATCTGTACATAAGACCACTTTAAGCCGTACACTCCACAGAGCTGGGCTTTACGGAAGAGTGGCGAGAAAAAAGCCATTGCTTAAAGAAAAAAATAAGTAAACACGTTTGGTGTTCTCCAAAAGGCATGTGGGAGACTCCCCAAACATATGGAAGAAGGTACTCTGGTCAGATGAGACTAAAATTGAGCTTTTTGGCCATCAAGGAAAACGCTATGTCTGGTGTAAACCCAACACCTCTCATCACCCCGAGAACCCCATCCCCACAGTGAAGAATGGTGGTTGCAGCATCATGCTGTGGGGATGTTTTTCATCGGCAGGGACTGGGAAATTGGTCAGAATTGAAGGATGGCGCTAAATACAGGGAAATTGTTGAGGGAAATCTGTTTCAGTCTTCCAGAGATTTGAGATTGGGACGGAGGTTCACCTTCCAGCAGGACAATGACCCTAAGCATACTGTTAAAGCTACACTCGAGTGGTTTAAGGGAAAACATTTAAAAGTCTTAGAATGGCCTAGTCAAAGCTAAGACCTCAATCCAATTGAGAATCTGTGGTATGACATGAAGTTTGCTGGACACCAGCAGAACCCATCCAACTTGAAGAATGGGCAAAAATCCCAGTGGCTAGATGTGCAAAGCTTATAGAGACATACCCCAAGAGACTTGCAGCTGTAATTGCTACAAAAGGTGGCTCTACAAAGTATTGACTTTGTGGGGGGTGAATAGTTAAGCACGCTCAAGTTCTGTTTTTTTGTCTTATTTCTTGTTTGTTTCACAATAAAAAAAATATTTTGCATCTTCAAAGTGGAGGCATGTTGTGTAAACAAAGTGATACAAACCCCCCAAAAATCAATTTTAATTCCAGGTTGTAAGGCAACAAAATAGGAAAAATGCCAAGGGGGGTGAATACTTTCGCAAGCCATTGTATATCAACGAATTGTCGAGGGCACTAGAACAGCCTGCAACACCCAGCCTCACCCTACTAGAAGTCAAATGTCTACTGTTTGCTGATGATCTGGTGCTTCTGTCACCAACCAAGGAGGGCCTACAGCAGCACCTATATATTCTGCACAGATTCTGTCAGAACTGGGCCTTGACAGTAAATCTCAGTAAGACAAAAATAATGGTGTTCCAAAAAAGGTCCAGTTGCCAGGACCACAAATACAAATTCCATCTAGACACCGTTGCCCTAGAAACACACAAAAAACTATACATACCTCGGCCTAAACATCAGCGCCACAGGTAACTTCCACAAAGCTGTGAACGATCTGAGAGACAAGGCAAGAAGGGCCTTCTATGCCATCAAAAGGAACATAAAATGTGACATACCAATTAGGATTAGAA
>NC_138291.1:5842500-5855000 GCF_965601325.2 Salmo salar
TACTTGGTTGTCATCCTGAACATATTCTTGTATATTTCTGATACTTGGTTGTCATCCTGAACATATTCTTGTATATTTCTGATACTTGGTTGTCATCCTGAACATATTCTTGTATATTTCTGATACTTGGTTTTCATCGTGAACATCGTGTCACCTGTGTTGTGTGACCTGGTGAGGTTTGAGTCTCTACGGTCTCTACACTGTCAGAGCAACAATCCTCTGGACTTGTAGAAGAAGGAGGTGAGGGGATCATGGAGATGGGGCAGAGAGGTGGGAGAGAGGGTGGTGCAGGGATATTAAGGGGAGGAGGACAGAGTAGGGACAGAGTGCTCACATCACTAGCCAGCTTCTCGTAGTCCTCCATCAGCTGCTCATTCTCCTGGTTGACAGCCAACACCTTGCAGATCCTATTGGCCGCTGTCTCCGCCTGGGGGAGGAACAGGAAGGAATACATTCTATCATCACCGTGGGAACTGTTACAGTAGTCAGTGAGTTAGACATGCCATGGCTGCATTGCATAATCAAGGAAAAATAATATCTAGATACCTAACTCTCTCCCTCTAGATACTTAACTGTCTATCTAGATATCTAAACCTAGCTATATCTGTCTAGATATCTGTCTATCTATATCTCTCTAGATATCTGTCAATCTAGATATCTGTCTATCTATATCTCTCTAGATATCTGTCTATCTAGATATCTGTCTATCTATACTCTCTAGATATCTGTCAATCTAGATATCTGTCTATCTATATCTCTCTAGATATCTGTCTATCTAGATATCTAAACCTATCTATATCTGTCTAGATATCTGTCTATCTATATCTCTCTAGATATCTGTCTATCTAGATATCTAAACCTATCTATATCTCTCTAGATATCTAAACCTATCTTTATCTCTCTAGATACCTGTCTATCTAGATATCTAAACCTATCTATATCTGTCTAGATATCTGTCAATCTAGATATCTAAACCTATCTATATCTCTCTAGCTACCTGTCTATCTAGATATCTAACTATCTCTCTGTAGATATCTGTCTATCTAGATATCTAACTATCTCTATCTATCTAGATATCTAACTATCTCTCTGTATATATCTGTCTATCTAGATATCTATAGATACCTGTCTATCTAGATATATATATAGATCTCTATCTATCTAGATATCTAACTATCTCTATGTAGATACCTACCTATCTAGATATCAATTCAATTCAATTCAAGGGGCTTTATTGGCCTTGGAAACATATGTTAACATTGCCAAAGCAAAGTGAGGTAGATAATATACAAAAGTGAAATAAACAAAAATGAACAGTAAACATTACACTCACAGAAGTTCCAAAATAATATCTCTCTTTCTTTCTCTCTCTCTAGATACCTACCTGTCTATCTAGATATCTAACTATCTCTCTCTAGATACCTACCTGTCTATCTAGATATCTAACTATCTCTCTCTAGATACCTACCTGTCTATCTAGATATCTAACTATCTCTCTCTAGATACCTACCTGTCTATCTAGATATCTAACTATCTCTCTCTAGATACCTACCTGTCTATCTAGATATCTAACTATCTCTCACTAGATACCTACCTGTCTATCTAGATATCTAACTATCATCTATCTAGCTATCATCTATCTAGATCTCGCTCTCTCTCTCTATCGTTCTACCTATATGTCTGTATCTCTTTATCGGAGTTAGTACAATAGATGAGTGGGCTAGCGAGGTACACATAGCTATCCTAGATATACTGAGTATTACAATAGAAATAGAATTTCTAGAATGGACGAAGCCACTTCAACCCATGGTAAAAATCTGTTGTAGTAAATATAATTCTAGCAGGGTGGACCCCAGAGAGATACTGTACCCAGGGGTTAGGGGTCAGGGGTTAGGCCCAGCCAAGGTCACAGATGTGTGTATGTGTGTCCTAGGGCAGGGGTTCCTAAATGTTTTCACTCGGGGCCCCCCCCTTCCAGCATTGGCGAACATCCGGCACCCCGCCAGGTCTATTTCTATAGAATCAAGCACTGTTCACGACACAAACTGTTCACACACCTCTTGTTGGTGGAGAGAACATTTTGAAGTTTTAAAGGTAATCTTCTTGCAATGAAATACATTTTATACACCTGTCTAAGCCTCCAGTATTTATGCTGCAGCAGTTTATGTGTCGGGGGGCTAGGGTCAGTCTGTTATATCTGGAGTATTTCTCCTTTCTTATCCGGTGTCCTGTGTGAATTTAAGAAGCGTCTCTCACTCACACGGCTCTCCGTCACGTGATCGGGTCTTTCTCACAGGCTACAAGTGAAGATAGACACATCGGGGATGCAACTGCGCGCGTCCTTATCCAATTCCGAGCTGCATTTTGAAGATATTGGAAAAGCTGTCCACATTTATTTTTCGTCTGCCATCAAGATGTGTAGGCCTAACGAACAGCAAAAGCCTATGCCAATCTACTATCCCCCATAGTACAAAAGTTGACCTATTCTATTCTGTGTGAGAAATAAATAGTCTGGGACAGTTGTGGGATGCGATAGATCCCAAATTAATACAACCACTCGCATTAAAAAAAACAACATTTTTATACAATGTGGCTGACGCAACAGATCAGATTTAGCTTAAAATGTAGGCTATACTCCTGTTGTAAAGATAAGCAATGTGCTTAATATTAGGAAAGTTGAGAAATAAATATAGAAAGCCTAGCCTACAGAAAGCTGATGGGATCCTCCTCTTTTTAATAGAGGCCATCACTCTGGTTTCTCCCACAATTGCAGAGCCGATAGAAATGTTGAGCAACATGAGCTCATCGGCTCTCATGAAGTGTTTGATTAAATTATTAGATTACATTTGTATTGATGTCAGAGTGATTAGAGGGACAATAGAGTGCTGAGTACCAGGCAGTTAGCAAGTTTGGTAGGCTACTAATGACCATCAGCAGCATCAGAGCTTGGAGAAGCCGAGTTACCGTGACTAAACAGTCATGTGGAATTTGACTGCCTTCATGACTGGTAACCGCCGGTGTGGCGGTAATATGGTCACCAAAACAGCCCTAAGCCGGACTGAGTTATTTAAAAAAGATATATATTTTTAAACCTGCCAACCCATCGCGCCCCACAGTTTGGGAACCACTGTCCTAGGGCAACTTCCTCCCTGCACCACTGTCTAAGGACAACTTCCTCCCTGCACCACCGTCCTAAAACAACTTCCACCCTGCACCAGTGTCCTAGGGCAACTTCCACCCTGCACCACTGTCCTAGGGCAACTGCCTCCCTGCACCACCGTCCTAGGGCAACTTCCTCCCTGCACCACTGTTCTACGGCAACTTCCTCCCTGCACCACTGTCCTAGGACAACTTCCTCCCTGCACTACTGTCCTAGGGCAACTTCCTCCCTGCACCACTGTCTAAGGACAACTTCCTCCCTGCACCACTGTCCTAGGGCAACTTCCTCCCTGCACCACTGTCCTAGGGCAACTTCCTCCCTTCACCAATGTCCTAGGGCAACTTCCTCCCTGCACCACCGTCCTAGGGCAACTTCCTCCCTTCACCACTGTCCTAGGGCAACTTCCTCCCTGCACCACTGTCCTAGGGCAACTTCCTCCCTTCACCAGTGTCCTAGGGCAACTTCCTCCCTGTACCACCGTCCTAGGACAACTTCCTCCCTTCACTACTGTCCTAGGACAACTTCCTCCCTACACCACTGTCCTAGGACAACTTCCTCCCTGGACCACCGTCCTAGGGCAACTTCCTCCCTGCCCCACCGTCCTAGGACAACTTCCTCCCTGCATCACCGTCCTAGGACAACTTCCTCCCTTCACCACTGTCCTAAAACAACTTCCTCCCTTCACCACTGTCCTAGGGCAACTTCCTCCCTGCCCCACCGTCCTAGGACAACTTCCTCCCTGCATCACCGTCCTAGGACAACTTCCTCCCTTCACCACTGTCCTAAAACAACTTCCTCCCTTCACCACTGTCCTAGGGCAACTTCCTCCCTGCACCACCGTCCTAGGACAACTTCCTCCCTGCACCACTGTCCTAGGACAACTTCCTCCCTGCACCACCGTCCTAGGACAACTTCCTCCCTGCACCACTGTCTAAGGACAACTTCCTCCCTACACCACTGTCCTAAAACAACTTCCACCCTGCACCAGTGTCCTAGGGCAACTTCCACCCTGCACCACTGTCCTAGGGCAACTGCCTCCCTGCACCACCGTCCTAGGGCAACTTCCTCCCTGCACCACTGTTCTAGGGCAACTTCCTCCCTGCACCACTGTCCTAGGACAACTTCCTCCCTGCACTACTGTCCTAGGGCAACTTCCTCCCTGCACCACTGTCTAAGGACAACTTCCTCCCTGCACCACTGTCCTAGGGCAACTTCCTCCCTGCACCACTGTCCTAGGGCAACTTCCTCCCTTCACCAGTGTCCTAGGGCAACTTCCTCCCTGCACCACCGTCCTAGGACAACTTCCTCCCTTCACTACTGTCCTAGGACAACTTCCTCCCTACACCACTGTCCTAGGACAACTTCCTCCCTGGACCACCGTCCTAGGGCAACTTCCTCCCTGCCCCACCGTCCTAGGACAACTTCCTCCCTGCATCACCGTCCTAGGACAACTTCCTCCCTTCACCACTGTCCTAAAACAACTTCCACCCTGCACCACTGTCCTAGGGCAACTTCCTCCCTGCCCCACCGTCCTAGGACAACTTCCTCCCTGCATCACCGTCCTAGGACAACTTCCTCCCTTCACCACTGTCCTAAAACAACTTCCTCCCTTCACCACTGTCCTAGGGCAACTTCCTCCCTGCACCACCGTCCTAGGACAACTTCCTCCCTGCACCACTGTCCTAGGACAACTTCCTCCCTGCACCACCGTCCTAGGACAACTTCCTCCCTGCACCACTGTCTAAGGACAACTTCCTCCCTACACCACTGTCCTAAAACAACTTCCACCCTGCACCAGTGTCCTAGGGCAACTTCCACCCTGCACCACTGTCCTAGGGCAACTGCCTCCCTGCACCACCGTCCTAGGGCAACTTCCTCCCTGCACCACTGTTCTAGGGCAACTTCCTCCCTGCACCACTGTCCTAGGACAACTTCCTCCCTGCACTACTGTCCTAGGGCAACTTCCTCCCTGCACCACTGTCCTAGGGCAACTTCCTCCCTTCACCAGTGTCCTAGGACAACTTCCCCCCAATCAACCTATAGGACTAAAATAATGCCTCTAATCTACCTATAGGAATAAAATAATGCCTCTAAGAGAAGAAAGAAAACAGGGGGATGAATGTGGCCATAGAAAGCAAGGTCCTACCCGGCATCTCCCTCCCCTACCATTAGTCACACAGTGACATCCTTTACAGAGACAGAGAGAGAGAAAGAGAGACAGAAAGAGAGGGAGAGAGAGAGACGAGGAAAGAGAGAGAGGGAATGACAAAGAGGGGGGAGAGAGAGAGAGAGAGAGAGAGACAGAGAGAGAGAGTTGGAGAGAGAGAGAGAGACAGAGAAATGGGGAGAGGGGGAGAAAGAGAGAGAGAGTGACAGAGAGAGAGAGAGAGAGAGAGAGAGTTGGAGAGAGAGAGAGAGACAGAGAAATGGGGAGAGGGGGAGAAAGAGAGAGAGAGTGACAGAGAGAGAGAGAGAGAGAGAGAGAGAGAGAGAAGGGAAAGAGAGAGAAGGGGAGAGGGAGTGAGAGAGCGACACAAAGAGAGGGAGTGTGTGAGAGAGAGAGAGACAGAGCGCGAACAGAGAGAGTGCGAGAGACAGAGAGTGAGAGAGAGCGAGAGAGTGAGAAGGGAAAGAGAGAGAAGGGGAGAGGGAGTGAGAGAGCGACACAAAGAGAGGGAGTGTGTGAGAGAGAGAGAGACAGAGCGCGAACAGAGAGAGAGAGAGAGAAAGCTCCGGCCTCCTTTGTTAGGATCATGGGGGGAAACTTGGCTTGGCTGGGTGGAAGATATGCTCTAAGGCATGTGTGTGTGTGTGTGTGTGTGTGTGTTCAGTGTGTGTTCAGTGTGCGTGCGTGAGCATATGTGTGTGTGTGTCTCGTGACATATGCGTGTGTGTGAGCGCGTGGGTGCGTTTGTCCGAGATCCAGGGAGAGAGGGAGCAGCGAAGGAGCTGCCTTAAAAGGCCAGCCAGGTAGGCAGGATGTTCAGCTCAGCTAGCTAGCTCCTCTCCCGCCCCAAGAGCAGAGGCAACATAGCCTGGTCCCAGATCTGTTTATGCAGCCTGCCAACTCCTGTGGTCACAATAACTCACGATGACCATAGTGCAGGGATCATCAACTAGATTCAGCCAGGGGATAATTTATTTTCTCGAGGGGATGATCGGGGGGGGGGGGGCGTGTTATGTGTTATATAGTGTTATATATAGTTATATAGAGTTATATATAGTTATATAGTGTTATATAGTGTTATATATAGTTATATAGAGTTATATATAGTTATATAGTGTTATATAGAGTTATATATAGTTATATAGTGTTATATATAGTTATATAGAGTTATATAGAGTTATATATAGTTATATAGAGTTATATAGAGTTATATAGAGTTATATAGAGTTATATTGTGTTATATAGTGTTATATATAGTTATATAGTAATATATATATAGAGTTATATAGTGCTATATAGAGTTATTGAGTTATATATAGTTATATAGAGTTTTATAGTGTTATATAGTGTTATATAGAGTTATATAGTGTTATATAGAGTTATATAGTGTTATATAGTGTTATATTGAGTCATCTGATGTAAGATGACTTTCAAATCACCACATGCTGCTTATAGTGTTCTGAGTCCCTAAGGGCAACATATCCCCTATATATATATATAGTGCACTACTTTTGACCAGGGTCTATTTGGCTCTGGTCAAGTGCACTAAGTAGGGAATAGGGTGCCATTTAGAACGTAACCCCTGTATACCCTTCTAATCTTCTTTATCTACATGCCATAATAAAGGAAGACAGAGATAATAAAGGAAGACAGTGATGATAAAGGAAGACAGTGATAATAAAGGAAGACAGAGATAATAAAGGAAGGCAGAGATAATAAAGGAAGACAGTGATGATAAAGGAAGACAGTGATAATAAAGGAAGACAGAGATAATAAAGGAAGACAGTGATGATAAAGGAAGACAGTGATGATAAAGGAAGACAGTGATGATAAAGGAAGACAGAGATAATAAAGGAAGACAGTGATAATAAAGGAAGACAGTGATGATAAAGGAAGACAGTGATAATAAAGGAAGACAGTGATAATAAAGGAAGACAGTGATGATAAAGGAAGACAGAGATAATAAAGGAAGACAGTGATGATAAAGGAAGACAGAGATAATAAAGGAAGACAGTGATAATAAAGGAAGACAGAGATAATAAAGGAAGACAGTGATGATAAAGGAAGACAGTGATAATAAAGGAAGACAGTGATGATAAAGGAAGACAGTGATGATAAAGGAAGACAGAGATAATAAAGGAAGACAGAGATAATAAAGGAAGACAGCGACTGCATCCTCTCTTCCAAGTATAAACAGATCATCGTTTTTCTGTCTTTTAAACACAGCTGGTCTCTCTGCCTGCCTGCCTCACTGCTGCAATGTGTGTGTGTGTGTGTGTGTGTGTGTGTGTGTGTGTGTGTGTGTGTGTGTGTGTGTGTGTGTGTGTGTGTGTGTGTGTGTGCGTGCGTGCGTGCGTGCGTGCGTGCGTGCGTGCGTGCGTGCGTGCGTGCGTGCGTGCGTGCGTGCGTGCGTGTGTGTGCGTTGAAATGTGCTCTTTTGTTCTAGTCCGCTCGTCTCCTCTCCAGTGAAACGACCTTATATAAATGCAGCCCTCCTCTGCACTCCCTCTCAGTTGTCAGAGAAGAAGAAATGGAACACAACACTGAACTGAACGTTGTTTTCTAGATGTACCACACACCAGGAAGTATTCGTCATACCCTGAGACAATCATCTAACATTGTGGAGACTAAAGGGTATCACATGTACACAAAATCTGGGTTGAGAACCAACGAAAAACACCACCCACTCCAATCACATTTCGGCATAAAGATGAGAATATTATTCCATAGTTTCTACAAGTGTCTGGAACTCTATTGGAGGGATACAGCATTATTCTTAGATGAGAAATTCCATAATTTGGTGTTCTGTTAGTCTCAGGCGCCGCTCCAGAATCTCCCATAAGTGTTCAATAGGTTTGAGATCTGGTGATTGAGAGACGGCCATGGCATATGGTTTACATCGTTTTCATGCTCATCAAACCATTCAGGGACCACTCGCGTCCTGTGGATAGGGGGCATTTTCATCCTATGTGGGCATAGCCATGGTAGCAAAAATAATAGCCTGCCGAGCATTTTGTATACCCCTAACCATGATGGGATGTTAATTGCTTCATTCACTCAGGAACCACACTTGTGTGGAAGCACCTGCTTTCCGTTTATATTGTAGCCCTCATTTACTGTTTCCATTATTTTGGCAATTACCTGTATATACAGCTCATTTGGAAAGTATTCAGACCCCTTCATTTTTTCCACATTTTGTTATGTTAGTCTTATTCTAAAATGTATTAAATTGTTTTTTTCCCCTAATCAATCTACACACCCCATAATTACAAAGCAAAAACAGTTTTTTTAACATTTTTGCAAATGTAATAAAAAAATATATTTTTAAATAGCACATTAACCTAAGTATTCAGACCCTTTACTCAGTACTTTGTTGAATCACCGTTGGCAGCGATTACAGCCTCGAGTCTTCTTGGGTATGACGCCACAAGCTTGGCACACCTGTATTTGGGGAGTTTCTCCCATTCTTCTCTGCAGATCCTCTCAAGCTCTGTCAGGTTGGATGAGGAGCGTTGCCGCCACCAGTCTGTAATGTTGACACCGGGCAGGATGAGGCCATGGACTCTGGATGCTTTCGCCAAATCCTGACTCAGCCGTCAGTATGACGCACCAGGAACCGTGATTTGTCGGACTAGGTGATGTTTTTCCACTCCTCAGTTGTCCAGTGTTGTTGATTACGTTTCCACTGGAGCCTCTTCTTCTTCTTGTTTTTAGCTGATAGGAACCCGGGGGTGGTCGTCTGCTGCAATAGCCAATCCGTGACCAGGACCGACTAGTTGTGTGTTCTGAGATGCCGTTCTGCACACCGCTGTTGTACTGCGCCGTTATTTGCCTGTTTGTGGCTCCGCCTGTTAGCTTGCACGATTCTTGCCATTCTCCTTCGACCTCTCATCAACGAGCTGTTTCCACCCACAGGACTGCCGCTGACTGGATGTTTTGAAAACATTTTCCACCGTTCTCTGTAAACCTTAGACAATGTCGTGTGTGAAAAGCCCAGGAGGCCGTTTCTGAGATCCTGGCACCGACGATCATACCACGCTCAAAGTTGCTTAGGTCACTCGTTTTTTCCCATTAGAATGTTCAACGAACAGTAGCTGAATGCCTCGATGCCTGTCTGCCTGCTTTATATAGCAATACACAGCCACGTTTAACAGGTGGTGTACCTAATAAACTGGCCCCTGTCTGTAAGAGCGAACCATTTACCAGGTGGTGTACCTAATAAACTGCCAAATGTAGGAGTGAACCATTTACCAGGTGGTGTATCTAATAAACTGCCCACTGTAGGAGTGAACCATTTAACAGGTGGTGTACCTAATAAACTGCCTACTGTAGGAGTGAACCATTTACCAGGTGGTGTATCTAATAAACTGCCCACTGTAGGAGTGAACCATTTAACAGGTGGTGTACCTAATAAACTGCCTACTGTAGGAGCTAACCATTTAACAGGTGGTGTACCTAATAAACTGCCCACTGTAGGAGTGAACCATTCAACAGGTGGTGTACCTAATAAACTGCCCACTGTCTGTAAGAGCGAACCATTTAACAGGTGGTGTACCTAATAAACTGGCCACCTGAGTGCATTTGGATGTGTTTGTGTCACCAATAACAACTAGTGTAGGATCAACCAGAGGACATCACATAGTAAAAACTATGTCCATGTAGAGAGCCAATGAAAACAGTCAACGGTGACCATCACCAGTAAACATCGGTGGTAGTTGAGGTGAGGGGAGTTTATCTCCCCTCTTGTTACGTAAAGCGATTTGAGTGCCCGGTATCGTAGCAACAGCTCACGCATGTGGAGGTATAGAGAAGGGTTAGATCGGACGGACGGACGGACGGACGGACGGACGGACGGACGGACGGACGGACGGACGGACGGACGGAGGACGGCGGACGGACGGACGGACGTGACGGACGGACTGGACGGACGGACGGACGGACGGACGGACGGACGGACGGACGGACGGACGGACGGACGGACGGACGGACGGACGGACGGACGGACGGACGGACGGACGGACGGACGGACGGACGGACGGACGGACGGACAGACAGACAGACAGACAGACAGACAGACAGACAGACAGACAGACAGACAGACAGACAGACAGACAGACAGACAGACAGACAGACAGACAGACAGACAGACAGACAGACAGACAGACAGACAGACAGACAGACAGACAGACAGACAGACAGACAGACAGACAGACAGACAGACAGACAGACAGACAGACAGACAGACAGACAGACAGACAGACAGACAGACAGACAGACAGACAGACAGACAGACAGACAGACAGACAGACAGGAACCCAACCAGGGGAGTGGTGGAGTGAGGTGAGGAGGAGGGGGAGCGTTGCATCCTGGAATACCTTTTGAGCACCAGAGAAGGCGTGGTAGAAGCTAGATACGTAGGTCATGATGGCCTTCTCATCCGGGCGGGCCGTGCCCACGATGTCTGGAGAAAGAGAGGAGAGGAGGAGGATGGGGGGATGGAGGAGGGGGTTGGGGAGGGGAGGAAGAGGATGGGGAGGGTGTTGGGGAGGGAGGAGGAGGTTGGGGAGGGGAGGAGGGGGTTGGGGATGGAGGAGGGGATTGGGAGGGGAGGAGGAGGTTGGGGAGGGGAGGAAGAGGATGGGGAGGGTGTTGGGGAGGGAGGAGGAGGTTGGGGAGGGGAGGATGGGGTGGGGAGGGGAGGAGGAGGTTGGGGAGGGGAGGAGGAGGGGGGAGGAGGGGGGGTTGGGGAGGAGGAGGGGTTGGGGAGGGGAGGAGGGTTGGGGAGGGGTTGGGGAGGGAGGAGGAGGTTGGGGAGGGGGGAGGGTGGGGAGGGGAGGAGGAGGTTGGGGAGGGGAGGAGGAGGTTGGGGAGGGAGGAGGGGTGGGGAGGGGAGGAAGAGGATGGGGAGGGTGTTGGGGAGGAGGAGGAGGTTGGGGAGGGGAGGAGGGGGTTGGGGATGGAGGAGGGGATTGGGGAGGGGAGGGAGGGGGGAGTGTTGGGGAGGGGAGGATGGGGAGGGTGTTGGGGAGGGAGGAGGGGGTTGGGGAGGGGAGGAGGGGATTGGGAGGGGAGGAAGAGGATGGGGAGGGTGTTGGGGAGGGGAGGATGGGGAGGGTGTTGGGGAGGGAGGAGGAGGTTGGGGAGGGGAGGAGGGGGTTGGGGATGGAGGAGGGGAGCAGGCAGGAGAGAGGGAGGGAGGGGTACGGTAATGGACATTTTAAACACAAGAGATAAATGACATGGAGTAGAGAGTGGGGGTGTCTCAGTAAACACACCCCATTCACTACAAACAGTCAGCTACTTCTGGTCAGGTGAAAACACAACAGACAAATTAGGACCCACAACAGACAAATTAGGACCATAGAGTTGAATAGAGGCCACATTTTTGCTTTAATCCCAGCAAACATGTCCACATTGTGCCAATGTACCTATGCTCATCGGCTCCACATTGGCCCTAATACAGGTGGCCCTGAGGGCAGCCCTCAGTTTGACTGAAATAAGCCCTTTTTGGATCAGCTGAAAGTTACATTGTATCAGAAAGAACGTAAAGTTTCTCACATGTATTTTTAGGATTCAGATGTTTCCGCTTATCATTTCCGACATTTTGTCTGCCTCACAATCATCACAATCATAACAGAGACGGTACTGCTGTCATCCACTTTTACCACGTCACCTAATCTTTCCCAGACATTATTTTTCTGGCCCTCCCTTCTCTTCATTTTCACCTCTCCATTTTGCGGCTTTTCTCTTACTGTCCTTTTTGTCTCTGCGGATCGACATTAACTTTTTCTGTCCCGTTCCAAAAAAAAAGCATTTGGCGATTGGTGTGTATGTCTATTTGGCGTGTGTAAAGTTAGGGCCCTAAAGCTTAATTAGGTTTACGCACTAATGCCAGATGTGGGATTGCTGTGGGCTAAGATGTGCTGGGCTAGCTGGTGTTTGGCTGGTTTGGGCTTTTTGTGGGTTAGACCAAATACCGAAATGAGGCCAATGGCGTCATGCTTGCTGGGATTGTTTCTATGATCTGGGACGAAAAAAATCAATCCCACCTGAACAGGCTGAAATTCCAGCAAATTCCAGCTCTTACATAAAAAGGGCATTATCCATCATTCTCTGAATTCTAGAGTTATTCTGACCTCATAGTGTGGAAATATCATTAAAACGGCATGAAAA
>NC_138291.1:5857500-5980000 GCF_965601325.2 Salmo salar
AAGGTCAGGTGGTCCCCGAGGAGAGAGGGTTGATCTATATGGTTCTCTATAAGGTGAAAGGTCAGGTGGTCCCCGAGGAGAGAGGGTTGATCTATATGGTTCTCTATAAGGTGAAAGGTCAGGTGGTCCCCGAGGAGAGAGGGTTGATCTATATGGTTCTCTATAAGGTGAAAGGTCAGGTGGTCCCCGAGGAGAGAGGGTTGATCTATATGGTTCTGTGTGTGTCAGTCAGTAAGTGGTTCTGTGTAAATGTATCATCAGGGCACTAGTCTCTCACCTTGCGTAGCTTGCCATAGTCAATGAGCTCTGGACGGTGTCTGTGAATGAGAGCACAGAATCCCAACCCATCTTTCCAGCTGTGAGAGAGAGAGAGAGAGAGAGAGAGAGAGAGAGAGGGAGAGAGAGAAAGAGTAAGACTAAATCATGACAATCCTGTCCTTAGCTCTAGACCAGCACTGAGGAATACCTAACCTATATTTAATTTAACATCATGTTGACCTGTCTCTCTCTCTGTCTCTCTCTGTCTCTGTCTCTCTCTCCCTGTCTCTGTCTGTCTCCCTGATCTCTCCCTGTCTCTCTCTCCCTGTCTCTTTCTCTGTCTCTCCCTGTCTCTCTCTCTGTGTCTCTCTCTGTCTCTCTCTCCCTGCCTCTCTCTCTCTGTCTCTCCCTGTCTCTCTCTCCCTGTCTCTTTCTCTGTCTCTCCCTGTCTCTCTCTGTGTCTCTCTCTCTGTCTCTCTCTCCCTGTCTCTCTCTCTGTCTCTCCCTGTCTCTCTCCCTGTCTCTCTCCCTGTCTCTCTCCCTGTCTCTCTCCCTGTCTCTGTCTCTCTCTGTCTCTCCCTGTCTCTCTCTTTGTCTCTCCCTATCTCTCTCTTTGTCTCTCCCTATCTCTCTCTCTATCAAATGCAACATTTTTATCAAATTCAAGCTGCTTTATTGGCATGAAAAACATTGTCTCAATATTGCTACAGCAACAATGTATACAGTATACATTGTAATAAAATGATAAAGAATAAGAAATAATAATATATAGTGGTATTAAATAATAATACAAAATTAAATAAAAAGTCAAACAGTCAATAGTAGAAATGTATTACATATAAAAAGCTAATCATAGAAAATTAAACTATAACTAACTTATAACTAAATAACGGTCATCTTCACCATTACATCACTACTACCACCACCACCATCACTACACTGCTATCATTACCATCACCCTACTACCCATACCACTACTACCACCACCACCATCACTACACTGCTATCATTACCATCACCCTACTACCCATACCACTACTACCACCACCACCATCACTACACTGCTATCATTACCATCACCCTACTACCCATACCACTACTACCACCACCACCATCACTACACTGCTATCATTACCATCACCCTACTACCCATACCACTACTACCACCACCACCATCACTACACTGCTATCATTACCATCACCCTACTACCCATACCACTACTACCACCACCACCATCACTACACTGCTATCATTACCATCACCCTACTACCCATACCACTACTACCACCACCACCATCACTACACTGCTATCATTACCATCACCCTACTACCCATACCACTACTACCACCACCACCATCACTACACTGCTATCATTACCATCACCCTACTACCCATACCACTACTACCACCACCACCATCACTACACTGCTATCATTACATCCCTCCTACTACCCATACCACTACTACCCCCACCAACATCACTACACTGCTATCATTACCATCACCCTACTACCCATACCACTACTACCACCACCACCATCACTACACTGCTATCGTTACCATCACCCTACTACCCATACCACTACTACCACCACCACCATCACTACACTGCTATCATTACCATCGACCCTACTACCCATACCACTACTACCACCACCACCATCACTACACTGCTATCATTACCATCACCCTACTACCCATACCACTACTACCACCACCACCATCACTACACTGCTATCATTACCATCACCCTACTACCCATACCACTACTACCACCACCACCATCACTACACTGCTATCATTACCATCACCCTACTACCCATACCACTACTACCACCACCACCATCACTACACTGCTATCATTACCATCACCCTACTACCCATACCACTACTACCACCACCACCATCACTACACTGCTATCATTACCATCACCCTACTACCCATACCACTACTACCACCACCACCATCACTACACTGCTATCATTACCATCACCCTACTACCCATACCACTACTACCACCACCACCATCACTACACTGCTATCATTACCATCACCCTACTACCCATACCACTACTACCACCACCACCATCACTACACTGCTATCATTACCATCACCCTACTACCCATACCACTACTACCACCACCACCATCACTACACTGCTATCATTACCATCACCCTACTACCCATACCACTACTACCACCACCACCATCACTACACTGCTATCATTACCATCACCCTACTACCCATACCACTACTACCACCACCACCATCACTACACTGCTATCATTACCATCACCCTACTACCCATACCACTACTACCACCACCACCATCACTACACTGCTATCATTACCATCACCCTACTACCCATACCACTACTACCACCACCACCATCACTACACTGCTATCATTACCATCACCCTACTACCCATACCACTACTACCACCACCACCATCACTACACTGCTATCATTACCATCACCCTACTACCCATACCACTACTACCACCACCACCATCACTACACTGCTATCATTACCATCACCCTACTACCCATACCACTACTACCACCACCACCATCACTACACTGCTATCATTACCATCACCCTACTACCCATACCACTACTACCACCACCACCATCACTACACTGCTATCATTACCATCACCCTACTACCCATACCACTACTACCACCACCACCATCACTACACTGCTATCATTACCATCACCCTACTACCCATACCACTACTACCACCACCACCATCACTACACTGCTATCATTACCATCACCCTACTACCCATACCACTACTACCACCACCACCATCACTACACTGCTATCATTACCATCACCCTACTACCCATACCACTACTACCACCACCACCATCACTACACTGCTATCATTACCATCACCCTACTACCCATACCACTACTACCACCACCACCATCACTACACTGCTATCATTACCATCACCCTACTACCCATACCACTACTACCACCACCACCATCACTACACTGCTATCATTACCATCACCCTACTACCCATACCACTACTACCACCACCACCATCACTACACTGCTATCATTACCATCACCCTACTACCCATACCACTACTACCACCACCACCATCACTACACTGCTATCATTACCATCACCCTACTACCCATACCACTACTACCACCACCACCATCACTACACTGCTATCATTACCATCACCCTACTACCCATACCACTACTACCACCACCACCATCACTACACTGCTATCATTACCATCACCCTACTACCCATACCACTACTACCACCACCACCATCACTACACTGCTATCATTACCATCACCCTACTACCCATACCACTACTACCACCACCACCATCACTACACTGCTATCATTACCATCACCCTACTACCCATACCACTACTACCACCACCACCATCACTACACTGCTATCATTACCATCACCCTACTACCCATACCACTACTACCACCACCACCATCACTACACTGCTATCATTACCATCACCCTACTACCCATACCACTACTACCACCACCACCATCACTACACTGCTATCATTACCATCACCCTACTACCCATACCACTACTACCACCACCACCATCACTACACTGCTATCATTACCATCACCCTACTACCCATACCACTACTACCACCACCACCATCACTACACTGCTATCATTACCATCACCCTACTACCCATACCACTACTACCACCACCACCATCACTACACTGCTATCATTACCATCACCCTACTACCCATACCACTACTACCACCACCACCATCACTACACTGCTATCATTACCATCACCCTACTACCCATACCACTACTACCACCACCACCATCACTACACTGCTATCATTACCATCACCCTACTACCCATACCACTACTACCACCACCACCATCACTACACTGCTATCATTACCATCACCCTACTACCCATACCACTACTACCACCACCACCATCACTACACTGCTATCATTACCATCACCCTACTACCCATACCACTACTACCACCACCACCATCACTACACTGCTATCATTACCATCACCCTACTACCCATACCACTACTACCACCACCACCATCACTACACTGCTATCATTACCATCACCCTACTACCCATACCACTACTACCACCACCACCATCACTACACTGCTATCATTACCATCACCCTACTACCCATACCACTACTACCACCACCACCATCACTACACTGCTATCATTACCATCACCCTACTACCCATACCACTACTACCACCACCACCATCACTACACTGCTATCATTACCATCACCCTACTACCCATACCACTACTACCACCACCACCATCACTACACTGCTATCATTACCATCACCCTACTACCCATACCACTACTACCACCACCACCATCACTACACTGCTATCATTACCATCACCCTACTACCCATACCACTACTACCACCACCACCATCACTACACTGCTATCATTACCATCACCCTACTACCCATACCACTACTACCACCACCACCATCACTACACTGCTATCATTACCATCACCCTACTACCCATACCACTACTACCACCACCACCATCACTACACTGCTATCATTACCATCACCCTACTACCCATACCACTACTACCACCACCACCATCACTACACTGCTATCATTACCATCACCCTACTACCCATACCACTACTACCACCACCACCATCACTACACTGCTATCATTACCATCACCCTACTACCCATACCACTACTACCACCACCACCATCACTACACTGCTATCATTACCATCACCCTACTACCCATACCACTACTACCACCACCACCATCACTACACTGCTATCATTACCATCACCCTACTACCCATACCACTACTACCACCACCACCATCACTACACTGCTATCATTACCATCACCCTACTACCCATACCACTACTACCACCACCACCATCACTACACTGCTATCATTACCATCACCCTACTACCCATACCACTACTACCACCACCACCATCACTACACTGCTATCATTACCATCACCCTACTACCCATACCACTACTACCACCACCACCATCACTACACTGCTATCATTACCATCACCCTACTACCCATACCACTACTACCACCACCACCATCACTACACTGCTATCATTACCATCACCCTACTACCCATACCACTACTACCACCACCACCATCACTACACTGCTATCATTACCATCACCCTACTACCCATACCACTACTACCACCACCACCATCACTACACTGCTATCATTACCATCACCCTACTACCCATACCACTACTACCACCACCACCATCACTACACTGCTATCATTACCATCACCCTACTACCCATACCACTACTACCACCACCACCATCACTACACTGCTATCATTACCATCACCCTACTACCCATACCACTACTACCACCACCACCATCACTACACTGCTATCATTACCATCACCCTACTACCCATACCACTACTACCACCACCACCATCACTACACTGCTATCATTACCATCACCCTACTACCCATACCACTACTACCACCACCACCATCACTACACTGCTATCATTACCATCACCCTACTACCCATACCACTACTACCACCACCACCATCACTACACTGCTATCATTACCATCACCCTACTACCCATACCACTACTACCACCACCACCATCACTACACTGCTATCATTACCATCACCCTACTACCCATACCACTACTACCACCACCACCATCACTACACTGCTATCATTACCATCACCCTACTACCCATACCACTACTACCACCACCACCATCACTACACTGCTATCATTACCATCACCCTACTACCCATACCACTACTACCACCACCACCATCACTACACTGCTATCATTACCATCACCCTACTACCCATACCACTACTACCACCACCACCATCACTACACTGCTATCATTACCATCACCCTACTACCCATACCACTACTACCACCACCACCATCACTACACTGCTATCATTACCATCACCCTACTACCCATACCACTACTACCACCACCACCATCACTACACTGCTATCATTACCATCACCCTACTACCCATACCACTACTACCACCACCACCATCACTACACTGCTATCATTACCATCACCCTACTACCCATACCACTACTACCACCACCACCATCACTACACTGCTATCATTACCATCACCCTACTACCCATACCACTACTACCACCACCACCATCACTACACTGCTATCATTACCATCACCCTACTACCCATACCACTACTACCACCACCACCATCACTACACTGCTATCATTACCATCACCCTACTACCCATACCACTACTACCACCACCACCATCACTACACTGCTATCATTACCATCACCCTACTACCCATACCACTACTACCACCACCACCATCACTACACTGCTATCATTACCATCACCCTACTACCCATACCACTACTACCACCACCACCATCACTACACTGCTATCATTACCATCACCCTACTACCCATACCACTACTACCACCACCACCATCACTACACTGCTATCATTACCATCACCCTACTACCCATACCACTACTACCACCACCACCATCACTACACTGCTATCATTACCATCACCCTACTACCCATACCACTACTACCACCACCACCATCACTACACTGCTATCATTACCATCACCCTACTACCCATACCACTACTACCACCACCACCATCACTACACTGCTATCATTACCATCACCCTACTACCCATACCACTACTACCACCACCACCATCACTACACTGCTATCATTACCATCACCCTACTACCCATACCACTACTACCACCACCACCATCACTACACTGCTATCATTACCATCACCCTACTACCCATACCACTACTACCACCACCACCATCACTACACTGCTATCATTACCATCACCCTACTACCCATACCACTACTACCACCACCACCATCACTACACTGCTATCATTACCATCACCCTACTACCCATACCACTACTACCACCACCACCATCACTACACTGCTATCATTACCATCACCCTACTACCCATACCACTACTACCACCACCACCATCACTACACTGCTATCATTACCATCACCCTACTACCCATACCACTACTACCACCACCACCATCACTACACTGCTATCATTACCATCACCCTACTACCCATACCACTACTACCACCACCACCATCACTACACTGCTATCATTACCATCACCCTACTACCCATACCACTACTACCACCACCACCATCACTACACTGCTATCATTACCATCACCCTACTACCCATACCACTACTACCACCACCACCATCACTACACTGCTATCATTACCATCACCCTACTACCCATACCACTACTACCACCACCACCATCACTACACTGCTATCATTACCATCACCCTACTACCCATACCACTACTACCACCACCACCATCACTACACTGCTATCATTACCATCACCCTACTACCCATACCACTACTACCACCACCACCATCACTACACTGCTATCATTACCATCACCCTACTACCCATACCACTACTACCACCACCACCATCACTACACTGCTATCATTACCATCACCCTACTACCCATACCACTACTACCACCACCACCATCACTACACTGCTATCATTACCATCACCCTACTACCCATACCACTACTACCACCACCACCATCACTACACTGCTATCATTACCATCACCCTACTACCCATACCACTACTACCACCACCACCATCACTACACTGCTATCATTACCATCACCCTACTACCCATACCACTACTACCACCACCACCATCACTACACTGCTATCATTACCATCACCCTACTACCCATACCACTACTACCACCACCACCATCACTACACTGCTATCATTACCATCACCCTACTACCCATACCACTACTACCACCACCACCATCACTACACTGCTATCATTACCATCACCCTACTACCCATACCACTACTACCACCACCACCATCACTACACTGCTATCATTACCATCACCCTACTACCCATACCACTACTACCACCACCACCATCACTACACTGCTATCATTACCATCACCCTACTACCCATACCACTACTACCACCACCACCATCACTACACTGCTATCATTACCATCACCCTACTACCCATACCACTACTACCACCACCACCATCACTACACTGCTATCATTACCATCACCCTACTACCCATACCACTACTACCACCACCACCATCACTACACTGCTATCATTACCATCACCCTACTACCCATACCACTACTACCACCACCACCATCACTACACTGCTATCATTACCATCACCCTACTACCCATACCACTACTACCACCACCACCATCACTACACTGCTATCATTACCATCACCCTACTACCCATACCACTACTACCACCACCACCATCACTACACTGCTATCATTACCATCACCCTACTACCCATACCACTACTACCACCACCACCATCACTACACTGCTATCATTACCATCACCCTACTACCCATACCACTACTACCACCACCACCATCACTACACTGCTATCATTACCATCACCCTACTACCCATACCACTACTACCACCACCACCATCACTACACTGCTATCATTACCATCACCCTACTACCCATACCACTACTACCACCACCACCATCACTACACTGCTATCATTACCATCACCCTACTACCCATACCACTACTACCACCACCACCATCACTACACTGCTATCATTACCATCACCCTACTACCCATACCACTACTACCACCACCACCATCACTACACTGCTATCATTACCATCACCCTACTACCCATACCACTACTACCACCACCACCATCACTACACTGCTATCATTACCATCACCCTACTACCCATACCACTACTACCACCACCACCATCACTACACTGCTATCATTACCATCACCCTACTACCCATACCACTACTACCACCACCACCATCACTACACTGCTATCATTACCATCACCCTACTACCCATACCACTACTACCACCACCACCATCACTACACTGCTATCATTACCATCACCCTACTACCCATACCACTACTACCACCACCACCATCACTACACTGCTATCATTACCATCACCCTACTACCCATACCACTACTACCACCACCACCATCACTACACTGCTATCATTACCATCACCCTACTACCCATACCACTACTACCACCACCACCATCACTACACTGCTATCATTACCATCACCCTACTACCCATACCACTACTACCACCACCACCATCACTACACTGCTATCATTACCATCACCCTACTACCCATACCACTACTACCACCACCACCATCACTACACTGCTATCATTACCATCACCCTACTACCCATACCACTACTACCACCACCACCATCACTACACTGCTATCATTACCATCACCCTACTACCCATACCACTACTACCACCACCACCATCACTACACTGCTATCATTACCATCACCCTACTACCCATACCACTACTACCACCACCACCATCACTACACTGCTATCATTACCATCACCCTACTACCCATACCACTACTACCACCACCACCATCACTACACTGCTATCATTACCATCACCCTACTACCCATACCACTACTACCACCACCACCATCACTACACTGCTATCATTACCATCACCCTACTACCCATACCACTACTACCACCACCACCATCACTACACTGCTATCATTACCATCACCCTACTACCCATACCACTACTACCACCACCACCATCACTACACTGCTATCATTACCATCACCCTACTACCCATACCACTACTACCACCACCACCATCACTACACTGCTATCATTACCATCACCCTACTACCCATACCACTACTACCACCACCACCATCACTACACTGCTATCATTACCATCACCCTACTACCCATACCACTACTACCACCACCACCATCACTACACTGCTATCATTACCATCACCCTACTACCCATACCACTACTACCACCACCACCATCACTACACTGCTATCATTACCATCACCCTACTACCCATACCACTACTACCACCACCACCATCACTACACTGCTATCATTACCATCACCCTACTACCCATACCACTACTACCACCACCACCATCACTACACTGCTATCATTACCATCACCCTACTACCCATACCACTACTACCACCACCACCATCACTACACTGCTATCATTACCATCACCCTACTACCCATACCACTACTACCACCACCACCATCACTACACTGCTATCATTACCATCACCCTACTACCCATACCACTACTACCACCACCACCATCACTACACTGCTATCATTACCATCACCCTACTACCCATACCACTACTACCACCACCACCATCACTACACTGCTATCATTACCATCACCCTACTACCCATACCACTACTACCACCACCACCATCACTACACTGCTATCATTACCATCACCCTACTACCCATACCACTACTACCACCACCACCATCACTACACTGCTATCATTACCATCACCCTACTACCCATACCACTACTACCACCACCACCATCACTACACTGCTATCATTACCATCACCCTACTACCCATACCACTACTACCACCACCACCATCACTACACTGCTATCATTACCATCACCCTACTACCCATACCACTACTACCACCACCACCATCACTACACTGCTATCATTACCATCACCCTACTACCCATACCACTACTACCACCACCACCATCACTACACTGCTATCATTACCATCACCCTACTACCCATACCACTACTACCACCACCACCATCACTACACTGCTATCATTACCATCACCCTACTACCCATACCACTACTACCACCACCACCATCACTACACTGCTATCATTACCATCACCCTACTACCCATACCACTACTACCACCACCACCATCACTACACTGCTATCATTACCATCACCCTACTACCCATACCACTACTACCACCACCACCATCACTACACTGCTATCATTACCATCACCCTACTACCCATACCACTACTACCACCACCACCATCACTACACTGCTATCATTACCATCACCCTACTACCCATACCACTACTACCACCACCACCATCACTACACTGCTATCATTACCATCACCCTACTACCCATACCACTACTACCACCACCACCATCACTACACTGCTATCATTACCATCACCCTACTACCCATACCACTACTACCACCACCACCATCACTACACTGCTATCATTACCATCACCCTACTACCCATACCACTACTACCACCACCACCATCACTACACTGCTATCATTACCATCACCCTACTACCCATACCACTACTACCACCACCACCATCACTACACTGCTATCATTACCATCACCCTACTACCCATACCACTACTACCACCACCACCATCACTACACTGCTATCATTACCATCACCCTACTACCCATACCACTACTACCACCACCACCATCACTACACTGCTATCATTACCATCACCCTACTACCCATACCACTACTACCACCACCACCATCACTACACTGCTATCATTACCATCACCCTACTACCCATACCACTACTACCACCACCACCATCACTACACTGCTATCATTACCATCACCCTACTACCCATACCACTACTACCACCACCACCATCACTACACTGCTATCATTACCATCACCCTACTACCCATACCACTACTACCACCACCACCATCACTACACTGCTATCATTACCATCACCCTACTACCCATACCACTACTACCACCACCACCATCACTACACTGCTATCATTACCATCACCCTACTACCCATACCACTACTACCACCACCACCATCACTACACTGCTATCATTACCATCACCCTACTACCCATACCACTACTACCACCACCACCATCACTACACTGCTATCATTACCATCACCCTACTACCCATACCACTACTACCACCACCACCATCACTACACTGCTATCATTACCATCACCCTACTACCCATACCACTACTACCACCACCACCATCACTACACTGCTATCATTACCATCACCCTACTACCCATACCACTACTACCACCACCACCATCACTACACTGCTATCATTACCATCACCCTACTACCCATACCACTACTACCACCACCACCATCACTACACTGCTATCATTACCATCACCCTACTACCCATACCACTACTACCACCACCACCATCACTACACTGCTATCATTACCATCACCCTACTACCCATACCACTACTACCACCACCACCATCACTACACTGCTATCATTACCATCACCCTACTACCCATACCACTACTACCACCACCACCATCACTACACTGCTATCATTACCATCACCCTACTACCCATACCACTACTACCACCACCACCATCACTACACTGCTATCATTACCATCACCCTACTACCCATACCACTACTACCACCACCACCATCACTACACTGCTATCATTACCATCACCCTACTACCCATACCACTACTACCACCACCACCATCACTACACTGCTATCATTACCATCACCCTACTACCCATACCACTACTACCACCACCACCATCACTACACTGCTATCATTACCATCACCCTACTACCCATACCACTACTACCACCACCACCATCACTACACTGCTATCATTACCATCACCCTACTACCCATACCACTACTACCACCACCACCATCACTACACTGCTATCATTACCATCACCCTACTACCCATACCACTACTACCACCACCACCATCACTACACTGCTATCATTACCATCACCCTACTACCCATACCACTACTACCACCACCACCATCACTACACTGCTATCATTACCATCACCCTACTACCCATACCACTACTACCACCACCACCATCACTACACTGCTATCATTACCATCACCCTACTACCCATACCACTACTACCACCACCACCATCACTACACTGCTATCATTACCATCACCCTACTACCCATACCACTACTACCACCACCACCATCACTACACTGCTATCATTACCATCACCCTACTACCCATACCACTACTACCACCACCACCATCACTACACTGCTATCATTACCATCACCCTACTACCCATACCACTACTACCACCACCCCACCATCACTACACTGCTATCATTACCATCACCCTACTACCCATACCACTACTACCACCACCACCATCACTACACTGCTATCATTACCATCACCCTACTACCCATACCACTACTACCACCACCACCATCACTACACTGCTATCATTACCATCACCCTACTACCCATACCACTACTACCACCACCACCATCACTACACTGCTATCATTACCATCACCCTACTACCCATACCACTACTACCACCACCACCATCACTACACTGCTATCATTACCATCACCCTACTACCCATACCACTACTACCACCACCACCATCACTACACTGCTATCATTACCATCACCCTACTACCCATACCACTACTACCACCACCACCATCACTACACTGCTATCATTACCATCACCCTACTACCCATACCACTACTACCACCACCACCATCACTACACTGCTATCATTACCATCACCCTACTACCCATACCACTACTATTTGGAATGATAATCACAACATCACAACAACAATAATAATAGCAATAACAATAATAGTAATAACAATAATAGTAATAATAATAAGTAAGTTACCTATCTCTCTCTTTCTCCTTGTCTCCCCCTGTCACCCCCTCTCGTTCTCTCCCTTTCTCTCTCTCTTTCCCCGTCTCTCCCCGTCTCTCCCCCTGTCTCTCTCCCTGTCTCTTTCCCTGTCTCTCTCCCCGTCTCTCCCTGTCTCTCCCTGTCTCCCTCCCCGTCTCTCCCTGTCTCTCCCTGTCTCTTTCCCCGTCTCTCTCCCTGTCTCTCTCCCCGTCTCTCCCTGTCTCTCCCTGTCTCTCCCTGTCTCTCCCTGTCTCTTTCCCTGTCTCTCCCTGTCTCTTTCCCCGTCTCTCTCCCTGTCTCTCTCCCCGTCTCTCCCCCCGTCTCTCCCTGTCTCTCCCTGTCTCTCCCTGTCTCTCTCCCTGTCTCTCCCTGTCTCTCTCCCTGTCTCTCCCTGTCTCTCTCCCTGTCTCTCCCTGTCTCTCTCCCTGTCTCTCCCTGTCTCTCCCTGTCTCTCTCCCTGTCTCTCCCTGTCTCTCTCCCTGTCTCTCTCCCTGTCTCTCCCTGTCTCTCTCCCTGTCTCTCCCTGTCTCTCTCCCTGTCTCTCCCCCCGTCGCTCTCTCCCCGTCTCTCCCCCCGTCGCTCTCTCCCCGTCTCTCCCCCGTCTCTCCCCCCGTCTCTCTCCCCGTCTCTCCCTGTCTCTCTCCCTGTCTCTCCCTGTCTCTCCCTGTCTCTCCCTGTCTCTCTCCCTGTCTCTCCCTGTCTCTCTCCCTGTCTCTCTCCCTGTCTCTCTCCCTGTCTCTCTTCCTGTCTCTCTCCCTGTCTCTTCCTGTCTCTTCCTGTCTCTCTCCTTGTCTCTCCCTGTCTCTCTCCCTGTCTCTCTCCCTGTCTCTCTCCCTGTCTCTCTCCCTGTCTCTCTTCCTGTCTCTCTCCCTGTCTCTTCCTGTCTCTTCCTGTCTCTCTCCTTGTCTCTCCCTGTCTCTCTCCCTGTCTCTCTCCCTGTCTCTCTCCCTGTCTCTCTTCCTGTCTCTCTCCCTGTCTCTTCCTGCCTGTCTCTCTCCCTGTCTCTCCCCGTCTCTTTCCCTGTCTCTTTCCCTGTCTCTCTCCCCGTCTCTCCCTGTCCCTCCCTGTCCATCCTTCCAGAAGACTAAGCATTTCCATGTCAGATAATCTACTCCATATGACGTGAAAGATGATCTCTACATCCATCCTGTCCTCATTACACAACAAGCTCTAATCCTCTGAGTCAGGGCTGGTGTCCATAGAGCCAGGTCTGATCAGTCTCTGAGTCAGGGCCGGTGTCCATAGAGCCAGGTCTGATCAGTCTCTGAGTCAGGGCTGGTGTCCATAGAGCCAGGTCTGATCAGTCTCTGAGTCAGGGCTGGTGTCCATAGAGCCAGGTCTGATCAGTCTCTGAGGAGCATATTAGATCACACACAGCCAGCCACTGTGCCAGTAAAACAGGAGAGAGAAGGGGGGGAGACAGAGAGAGAGATATAGAGACAGAACGAGAGAGATAGAGAGACAGAGAGAGAGATAGAAACAGAGAGAGAGAGAGAGAGAGAGAGAGAGAGAGATAGACAGGAACCTGGACTCCATCAAAGAAATCGGAAATACAGACATTGTCATCCTACAAGAAACATGGTATAGAGTAGCATGACCCACTGGTTGCTCTCTAGGTTACAGAGAGCTGGTAGTCCCATCCACCAAACTACCAGGTGGTATAGAGTAGCATGACCCACTGGTTGCTCTCTAGGTTACAGAGAGCTGGTAGTCCCATCCACCGAACTACCAGGTGGTATAGAGTAGCATGACCCACTGGTTGCTCTCTAGGTTACAGAGAGCTGGTAGTCCCATCCACCAAACTACCAGGTCTGAAACAGGGAAGGGACTCAGGGGATATGCTAATTTAGTATAGAGCAGACATAACTCACTCTATTAAACTAATCAAAACAGGAACATTTTACATTTGGCTAGAAATTAATAAGGAAATTATCTCAACATAGAAAAATGTCCTCATGTGTGCTGCCTACATCCCCCCATTAGAATCCCCATACTTTAATGAAGACAGCTTCTCCATCCTGGAGGGGGAAATCAATCATTTCCAGGCCCAGGGACATGTACTAGTCTGTGGCGACCTAAATGCCAGAACTGGGCAAGAACCTGACAACCTCAGCACACAGGGGGACAAACACCTACCTGGAGGTGACAGTATTCCCTCCCCCATATGCCCCCCCCCCCCTAGACACAACTATGACAAAACAACCAACAAAAACGGGTCACAACTCCTGCAGCTCTGTCGCACGCTGGGTCTGTACATAGTTAATGGTAGGCTTCAAGGGGACTCCTATGGTAGGTACACCTACAGCTCATCTCTAGGCAGTAGTACTGTAGACTACTTCATTACTGACCTCAACCCAGAGTCTCTCAGATCGTTCACAGTCAGCCCACTGACACCCCTATCAGATCACAGCAAAATCACAGTCTACCTGAACAGAGCAATACTCAATCATGAGGTATCAAAGCCAAAGGAACTGAATAATATTAAGAAATGCTATAGATGGAAGGAAAGTAGTGTGGAAACCTACCAAAAAACATTTAGGCAACAAATTCAATCCCTTCCAGACAATTTCTAGGACAAAACGCTTCACTGTAATAGTGAAGGTGTAAACTTGGTAGTACAAAATCTTAACAGTATATTTGATCTCTCAGCTTCCCTATCAAATCTAAAAATGTCAAGCAGACAACCTAAGAAAATGAACAATGACAAATGTTTTGACGAAGAATGCAAAAACCTAAGAAAAAAATTGAGAAAACTATCCAACCAAAAACATAGAGACCCAGAAGACCTGAGTCTACTCCTTCACTATGGTGAATCACTAAAACAATACAGAAATACACTACGGAAAAAGAAGGAGCAGCACGTCAGAAATCAGCTCAATGTGATTGAAGAATCCATAGAATCTAACCACTTCTGGGGAACATTGGAAAACACTAAACAAACAACAACACGAAGAATTATCTATCCAAAACAGAGATGTCTGGATAAACCACTTCTCCAATCTGTTTGGCTCTATAACAAAGAACAAACAGCAAAAACATATACATGATCAAATACACATCTTAGAATCAGCTATTAAAGACGACCAGAACCCACTGGATTCTCAAATTACCGTGAATGAACTACAGGACAAAATATAAACCCTCCAACCCAAAAAGGCCTGTGGTGTTGATGGTATCCTCAATGAAATGATCAAATATACAGACAACAAATTCCATTTGGCTATACATAAACTCTTTAACATCATCCTCAGCTCTGGCATCTTCCCCAATATGTGGAACCAAGAACTGATCAACCCAATCCACAAAGCTTTAGACAAATTTGACCCCAATAACTACCAAATATGCGTCAACAGCAACCGTGGGAAAATCATCTGCATTATTGTTAACAGCAGACTCGTACATTGTGGGAAGAGTAAGACTTAAAATACACCAGGGAACACACACAGGAGAGAAATCTCACCACTCTTATGATTGTGGGAAGAGTTACTTATTAAGATTTAAATCTTAAGTAACTCTTCCCACAATCAAAAGAGTGGGGTGATTTCTCTCCTGTGTGTGTTTGCTGGTGTATTTTAAGTTCTCTATCAAATATCAAATCATAGACTTAATTATAATATAATAAACACACAGAAATACGAGCCTTAGGTCATTAATATGGTCAAATCCGGAAACTATCATCTCGAAAACAAACGTTTTTTCTTTCAGTGAAATACGGAACCGTTCCGTATTTTATCTAACGGATGGCAACCCTAAGTCGAAATATTGCTGTTACATTGTACAACCTTCAATGTTATGTCATAATTATGAACAATTCTGGCAAACTAATTACGGTCTTTGTTAGGAAGAAACACAGTTCGCAACGAGCCAGGCAGCCCAAACTGCTGCATATACCCTGACTCTGCTTGCACTGAACGCAAGAGAAGTGACACAATTTCCCTAGTTTAATATTGCCTGCTAACATTCATATATTTTAACTAAATATGCAGGTTTAAAAAAATATACTTCTGTGTATTGATTTTAAGAAAGGCATTGATGTTTATGGTTAGGTACATTTGTGCAACTAATGCGCTTTTGTTAAATCATCACCCGTTTGGCAAAGTTGAAGTAGGCTGTGATTCGATGATAAATTAACAGGCACCGCATTGACTATATGCAACGCAGGACAAGCTAGTTAACCTAGTAATATCATCAACCATGTGTAGTTAACTAGTGATATGTGAAGGTTGATTGTTTTTTAAAAGATAAGTTTAATGCTAGCTAGCAACTTACCTTGGCTCATTGCAGCCACAAGGTCATTTTGACGCTGCACTCGCGTAACAGGTGGTCAACCTGCCACGCAGTCTCCTCGCGGATTGCAATGTAATCAGCCATAATCGGCGTCCAAAACAGGCCGATTACCGATTGTTATGAAAACTTGAAATCGTCCCTAATTAATCGGCCAAGGTCAACCTTAAACATCAGCACCACAGGTAACTTCCACCACGCTGTGAATGATCTGAGAGACAAGGCAAGAAGGGCATTCTATGCTATCAAAAGGAACATACAATTGGACATACCAATTAGGATCTAGCTAAAAATACTCGAATCAGTTATAGAACCCATTGCCCTTTATGGTTGTGAGGTCTGGGGTCCGCTCACCAACCAAGAATTCACAAAATGGGATAAACACCAAACTGAGACTCTGCATGCAGAATTCTGCAAAAATATCCTCTGTGTACAATGGAAAACACCAAATAATGCATGCAGAGCAGAATTAGGGCGATTTCCGCTAATTATCAAAATCCAGGAAAGAGCAATTCAATTCTATCTAAAACCACCTAAAAAGAAGCGATTCTCAAATCTTCCATAGCAAAGACCTCACAGACAGGTGAACCTGGAAACAAATCCCTTCAAGCCAGCTGGTCCTGGGACTCTGTTCACAAACACAAACAGAGCCCCAGGACAGCAACACAATTAGACCCAACCAAATCATGAGAAAACTACAAGATAATTACATGAGAAACATTGGAAAGAATTAACAAAAAAAAACAAAGCAAACTAGAATGATATTTGGCCCTAAACAGAGAATACACAGTGGCAGAATACCTGACCACTGTGACTGACCCAAAATTACACCACTGTAAATATAACCTATATTTGTTTATTTATTTTTCCTTTTGTATTTTGACTATTTGCACATTGTTACAACACTGTACAAAGACAATGTTTACTCCCCTCTCATCCCCCCATCCTTTCCTCTCCCCTTCTCTCCCCTTCTCTTCTACCCTCTCCTCTCATCCCCCCTCCTCCCATCCTTTCCTCTCCCTTTCTCTTCTACCCTCTCCTCTCATCCCCCCTCCTCTCATCCTCTCCTCTCCCCTTCTCCCCTCCCCTCTCCTCTCATCCCCCTCCTTCCATTCTCTCCCCTTCTCTTCTCCCCTCCCCTCACATCCCCCCTCCCATCCTCTCCTCTCCCCTTCTCCCCTCCCCGCTCCTCACCCCTTCTTCCGTCCTCTTCCCTCCTCTCCCTTTCTCTCCTCACCTTCCCCCTTCTTCCCTCCTCTACCCCATCAGTCTGGTATGTAACATCTCAGTTGTCTGTTCTCTGTTAGCTCTGTCTGGAATCTGCATTCAGCACCGCTCTGTTTTCTATTAGCCCTGTCTGACTCAGAGGCGGCTTGCTCTGTTCCTGCCTGCGTCCCAAATCGTACCCTATTCCCTATGGGGTGCCATGCTATATAGTGCTCTAATTTAAATCGTACCCTATTCCCTCTATAGTACTCTAATTTAAATCATACCCTATTCCCTATATAGTGCTCTAATTTAAATCGTACCCTATTCCCTATATAGTGCACTACTTAATACTTTTGACTGGTCTAAAGTAGTGCCTTGTATAGAGAATAGGGTTCCATTTCCGACGCAGGCCTCATCCTCTGGCTTGACTGCTGTGGCCTGACTCTGCTCTGAGGGCTGACTCTGCTCTGAGGGCTGACTCTGCTCTGAGGCCTGCCTGACTCTGCTCTGAGGCCTGCCTGACTCTGCTCTGAGGCCTGACTCTGCTCTGAGGGCTGACTCTGCTCTGAGGGCTGACTCTGCTCTGAGGGCTGACTCTGCTCTGAGGCCTGCCTGACTCTGCTCTGAGGCCTGCCTGACTCTGCTCTGAGGCCTGACTCTGCTCTGAGGGCTGACTCTGCTCTGAGGCCTGACTCTGCTCTGAGGCCTGACTCTGCTCTGAGGCCTGCCTGACTCTGCTCTGAGGGCTGACTCTGCTCTGAGGCCTGCCTGACTCTGCTCTGAGGCCTGCCTGACTCTGCTCTGAGGGCTGACTCTGCTCTGAGGCCTGCCTGACTCTGCTCTGAGGCCTGACTCTGCTCTGAGGGCTGACTCTGCTCTGAGGCCTGCCTGACTCTGCTCTGAGGCCATCCTCAGATCTTTAACTGCCATCGTTTAACTCTTGGTCTATTCAAATCACATTGCCTGTAAAAACCTCCCAGAGGCCTCGGTTCAGTCCCAAATGCCACTCCATTGCCTATATAGTGCACTACATTTCTGGTCAAATGTAAACGGAATATATAGGGAATAGGGTGCCTTGCTATACGTTGTGCACTATATAGGGAATAGGGTGCCATGCTATAAGTTGTCCACTATATAGGGAATAGGATGCCATGTTATAAGTTGTCCACTATATATAGGGAATAGGGTGCCATGTTATAAGTTGTGCACTATATATAGGGAATAGGGTTGTGACCAGGAACCAGAGTATCCAGGCTGTATCACATCAGGCCGTGATTGGGTGTCCCATAGGGCGGTGCAGAACTGGCCCAGCATCGTCCGAGTTTTGCCGGTGTGTGCCGTCATTGTAATAAGAATTTATTCTTAACTGACTTACCTAGATATATATAAAGGTTAAATAAAAATAAAAAAATATAGCACTACATAAGGAATAGGGTGCCATTTGGGACACACCGTTGGTATATTGGCTGTAAACCCTCTCAGTCTTCGGGTACCATGAACGTTACCATTCTATTCCCTGTTCCCTATGTCATGCACTACTGTTGACACAATGGGCCTGTACAATAAGGTGTACAATAGGGTGGTGTACTATAGGGTGGTGTACTATAGGGTGGTGTACTATAGGGTGGTGTACTATAGGGTGGGGTACTATAGGGTGGTGTACTATAGGGTGGTGTACTATAGGGTGGTGTACTATAGGGTGTACTATAGGGTGGTGTACTATAGGGTGGTGTACTATAGGGTGGTGTACTATAGGGTGGGGTACTATAGGGTGGTGTACTATAGGGTGGTGTACTATAGGGTGGTATACTATAGGGTGGGGTACTATAGGGTGGTGTACTATAGGGTGGTGTACTATAGGGTGGGGTACTATAGGGTGGGGTACTATAGGGTGGGGTACTATAGGGTGGGGTACTATAGGGTGTACTATAGGGTGGTGTACTATAGGGTGGTGTACTATAGGGTGGGGTACTATAGGGTGGGGTACTATAGGGTGGTGTACTATAGGGTGGGGTACTATAGGGTGGTGTACTATAGGGTGGGGTACTATAGGGTGGTGTACTATATGGTGGGGTACTATAGGGTGGTGTACTATAGGGTGGTGTACTATAGGGTGGGGTACTATAGGGTGGGGTACTATAGGGTGGTGTACTATAGGGTGGTGTATTATAGGGTGGGGTACTATAGGGTGGGGTACTATAGGGTGGTGTACTATAGGGTGGGGTACTATAGGGTGGTGTACTATAGGGTGGTGTACTATAGGGTGGTGTACTATAGGGTGGGGTACTATAGGGTGTACTATAGGGTGGTGTACTATAGGGTGGTGTACTATAGGGTGGGGTACTATAGGGTGTACTATAGGGTGGTGTACTATAGGGTGGTGTACTATAGGGTGGGGTACTATAGGGTGTACTATAGGGTGTACTATAGGGTGGTGTACTATAGGGTGGTGTACTATAGGGTGGTGTACTATAGGGTGGTGTAATATAGGGTGGGGTACTATTGGGTGGTGTACTATAGGGTGGTGTACTATAGGGTGGGGTACTATAGGGTGGAGTACTATAGGGTGTACTATAGGGTATACTATAGGGTGGTGTACTATAGGGTGTACTATAGGGTGGTGTACTATAGGGTGGGGTACTATAGGGTGGGGTACTATAGGGTGGTGTACTATAGGGTGGTGTACTATAGGGTGGGGTACTATAGGGTGGTGTACTATAGGGTATACTATAGGGTGGTGTACTATAGGGTGTACTATAGGGTGGGGTACTATAGGGTGGGGTACTATAGGGTGGGGTACAAAAGGGTGTACTATAGGGTGGTGTACTATAGGGTGGTATACTATAGGGTGGGGTACTATAGGGTGGGGTACTATAGGGTGTACTATAGGGTGGTGTACTATAGGGTGGGGTACTATAGGGTGGTATACTATAGGGTGGGGTACTATAGGGTGTACTATAGGGTGGTGTACTATAGGGTGGGGTACTATAGGGTGTACTATAGGGTGGTGTACTATAGGGTGGGGTACTATAGGGTGGTGTACTATAGGGTGGTATACTATAGGGTGGGGTACTATAGGGTGGGGTACTATAGGGTATACTATAGGGTGGTGTACTATAGGGTGGGGTACTATAGGGTGGTGTACTATAGGGTATACTATATGGTGGTGTACTATAGGGTGGGGTACTATAGGGTGGTGTACTATAGGGTGGGGTACTATAGGGTGGGGTACTATAGGGTGGGGTACTATAGGGTGGTGTACTATAGGGTGGGGTACTATAGGGTGGTCTACTATAGGGTGGTGTACTATAGGGTGGGGTACTATAGGGTGGTGTACTATAGGGTGGTGTACTATAGGGTGGTGTACTATAGGGTGGGGTAATATAGGGTGGGGTACTATTGGGTGGTGTACTATAGGGTGGTGTACTATAGGGTGGGGTACTATAGGGTGGAGTACTATAGGGTGTACTATAGGGTATACTATAGGGTGGTGTACTATAGGGTGTACTATAGGGTGGTGTACTATAGGGTGGGGTACTATAGGGTGGGGTACTATAGGGTGGTGTACTATAGGGTGGTGTACTATAGGGTGGGGTACTATAGGGTGGTGTACTATAGGGTATACTATAGGGTGGTGTACTATAGGGTGTACTATAGGGTGGTGTACTATAGGGTGGGGTACTATAGGGTGGGGTACAAAAGGGTGTACTATAGGGTGGTGTACTATAGGGTGGTATACTATAGGGTGGGGTACTATAGGGTGGGGTACTATAGGGTGTACTATAGGGTGGTGTACTATAGGGTGGGGTACTATAGGGTGGTATACTATAGGGTGGGGTACTATAGGGTGTACTATAGGGTGGTGTACTATAGGGTGGGGTACTATAGGGTGTACTATAGGGTGGTGTACTATAGGGTGGGGTACTATAGGGTGGTGTACTATAGGGTGGTATACTATAGGGTGGGGTACTATAGGGTGGGGTACTATAGGGTGGTGTACTATAGGGTGGTGTACTATAGGGTGGGGTACTATAGGGTGGGGTACTATAGGGTGGTGTACTATAGGGTATACTATCGGGTGGTGTACTATAGGGTGGGGTACTATAGGGTGGTGTACTATAGGGTAGTGTACTATAGGGTGCTGTACTATAGGGTGGTGTACTATAGGGTGTACTATAGGGTGGTGTACTATAGGGTGGTGTACTATAGGGTGTACTATAGGGTGGTGTACTATAGGGTGGGGTACTATAGGGTGGTGTACTATAGGGTGGTGTACTATAGGGTGGGGTACTATAGGGTGGTGTACTATAGGGTGTACTATAGGGTGGTGTACTATAGGGTGGAGTACTATAGGGTGGTGTACTATAGGGTGGTGTACTATAGGGTGGGGTACTATAGGGTGTAGTATAGGGTGGTGTACTATAGGGTGGGGTACTATAGGGTGGTGTACTATAGGGTGTACTATAGGGTGGGGTACTATAGGGTGGAGTACTATAGGGTGGGGTACTATAGGGTGGTGTACTATAGGGTGGTGTACTATAGGGTGGAGTACTATAGGGTGGTGTACTATAGGGTGGGGTACTATAGGGTGGTGTACTATAGGGTGTACTATAGGGTGGTGTACTATAGGGTGGTGTACTATAGGGTGGAGTACTATAGGGTGGTGTACTATAGGGTATACTATAGGGTGGTGTACTATAGGGTGGTGTACTATAGGGTGGTGTACTATAGGGTGTACTATAGGGTGGTGTACTATAGGGTGGTGTACTATAGGGTGGTATGCTATAGGGTGGGGTACTATAGGGAGTACTATAGGGTGGTGTACTATTGGGTGGTGTACTATAGGGTGGAGTACTATAGGGTGGTGTACTATAGGGTGGTGTACTATAGGGTGGAGTACTATAGGGTGGTGTACTATAGGGTGGTGTACTATAGGGTGGTGTACTATAGGGTGGTGTACTATAGGGTGGGGTACTTTTGGGTGGTGTACTATAGGGTGGTGTACTATAGGGTGGTGTACTATAGGGTGTACTATAGGGTGCTGTACTATAGGGTGGGGTACTATAGGGTGGTGTACTATAGGGTGTACTATAGGGTGGGGTGCTATAGGGTGGTGTACTATAGGGTGTACTATAGGGTGGTGTACTATAGGGTGGTGTACTATAGGGTGTACTATAGGGTGGTGTACTATAGTGTGGGGTACTATAGGGTGTACTATAGGGTGGTGTACTATAGGGTTGTGTACTATAGGGTGGGGTACTATAGGGTGGGGTACTATAGGGTATACTATAGGGTGGTGTACTATAGGGTGTACTATAGGGTGGTGTACTATAGGGTGGTGTACTATAGGCTATACTATAGAGTGGTGTACTATAGGGTGGTGTACTATAGGGTGGTGCACTATAGGGTGGAGTACTATAGGGTGGAGTACTATAGGGTGGGGTACTATAGGGTGGAGTACTATAGGGTGGAGTACTATAGGGTGGGGTACTATAGGGTGGAGTACTATAGGGTGGTGTACTATAGGGTGGGGTACTATAGGGTGGTGTACTATATGGAATAGGATGCCATATGACTGGGTATCCCCCTTTCCCATTTCCATAGGGGCTTCAGGGAGCCTAGTGGTTAAGACCATTGGGCCAGTAACCGAAAGTTCGCTGGTTCGAATCCCCAAACCGACTATGTGAAACATCTGTCGATGTTCCCTTGAGCAAGGCACTTCACCCTAAAAGCTCTTGTGAGTTGCTCTCGGTAAGAGCGTCTACTACAATGTAAATGTAAAATGGGACCCAGATCCCTTATATTACCTAATGTGAAAGTTCTGAATGTTGACGTTCTTGTAAGGAGCAGTCTTCCTCTGGCACCACAGAAGAAGACCCTCTTTAGCTGATGTTTCTGTAGGTGGATAAAAACACATCAACAAGAAGTTAGTTCGTTGGGGCTCCCGAGTGGCGCCAGCGGTCTAAGGCACTGCATCTCAGTGCTAGTGGCGTCAGTACAGACCCTGGTTCGATTTCCGGGCTGTATCACAACCAGCCGTGTTGGGGAGTCCCATAGGGCGGCGTACAATTGGCACAGCGTCGTCCCGGGTTAGGGTTTGGCCCGGGGTAGGCCGTCATTGTAAAATAAGAATTTGTCCTTAACTGACTCGCCTAGTTAAATAAAGGTTGAATAAAATACATGTGCTGTGCCATGGTCTTACATGGCACACTATTCCCAAGGGGCCCTTGTCTAAAGTAGTGCACTACATAGGGAATAGGGGTGCCATTTAAGACTCATCTTTAACCTGGACTGTTTCTATTTAACCAGTCTGAACGAATCACATTTAACCAGTCTGAACGAATCACATTTAACCAGTCTGAACGAATCACATTTAACCAGTCTGAACGAATCACATTTAACCAATCTGAACGAATCACATTTAACCAGTCTGAACGAATCACATTTAACCAGTCTGAATGAATCACATTGTGGCTGTAGGGAGTTTTCAAATCAGAGTGGGAGTCATGTGTCATCTCTGAAACATCTCAAACATGTCACGTCTCCATATAAAGGAAGATTTGTTTAATTAGATCAAAACACTAGTAGGAAGAATGTCTGTATTAGTAGTAGTCCCTCAGCCGACTGAGAAAGGAATCCACATCCTGGTACCTTCCACAGAGATGTCCTGGATGGCGAAGCGAAGGATTATGGTCCAGATCATTCCCAGGGTCATTTTAGCGTTGCCGTCGACGATCTCTACAGGAGAGGAGAGAGACCATGTTGGTGTGAATTTACATTTACAGTTTACTGTTTCACTATAGGTTTATGAACAGTATAGCAGGTTCACTGCTGGTGAAAGGATAACAATGTTCAACTGAGTTAATTTACAGAAGGTCTGGATCAATACGTCGACAGTTTGTCTGTGGTGATCTACTCTGTAGGCAGCATCAAACTAACAGACTCGTTAGAGTCATTGCTCTCTGATGTTGTTGTTGATGATGTGAACCTTCTCCTCCTACTCTCTCTAGGTCACCCTGCCGCTCCTCTCCTCCCCAAATGAATCACGTGTTTCTACCTCCTAATCTCAGAAAACACAGCTAGGGTACACAGTGTATGTGTTACACAGTCATTGAACTAAACTGGGACGGCAGGGTAGCCTAGTGGTTAGAGCGTTGGACTAGTAACCTGAAAGGTTGCAAAATCAAATCCCCGAGCTGACATGGTAAAAATCTGTTGTTCTGCCCCCTGAACAAGGCAGTTTAACCCACTGTTCCTAGGCCGTCATTGTAAATAAGAATTTGTTCTTAACTGACTTGCCTAGTTTAAATAAAAGGAATTACAATTATTTATTTTTTTAAACCTGGTTGGGCTCTGGGAGCTCTCCACATCTCACAGCAAACAAAACACAGGTAATTTTTTTTTTGGCATTATCAGGTGAGTTAGGGTCTTAAAGTTTAATGCTTAAAAAAAAAATATATATATTTCAAGACAACATACCCCAAAAATAGCATGTTTTAAACACATGTCAAGACTAGGGATGGAGGGACCGACAAATCTGGATTCGTCCCAAATTACACACTATTCCCCATTTAGTGTACTACTTTTGACCAGCACCCTGTTCCCTAGGACCCTGTTCCCTAGGACCCTGCTCCCCAGGACCCTGTTCCCTAGGACCCTGCTCCCCAGGACCCTGTTCCCTAGGACCCTGTTCCCTATGACCCTGTTCCCTAGGACCCTGTTCCCTAGGACCCTGTTCCCTAGGACCCTGTTCCCTAGGACCCTGCTCCCTAGGATCCTGTTCCCTAGGACCCTGTTCCCTAGGACCCTGTTCCCTAGGACCCTGTTCCCTAGGACCCTGTTCCCTAGGACCCTGCTCCCTAGGACCCTGCTCCTTAGGACCCTGTTCCCTAGGATCCTGTTCCCTAGGACCCTGTTCCCTAGGACCCTGTTCCTTAGGACCCTGCTCCCTAGGACCCTGTTCCCTAGGACCCTGCTTCACAGGATCCTGTTCCCTAGGACCCTGTTCCCCAGGATCCTGTTCCCCAGGATCCTGTTCCCTAGGACCCTGTTCCCTAGGACCCTGCTTCACAGGATCCTGTTCCCTAGGATCCTGTTCCCTAGGACCCTGTTCCCTAGGACCCTGTTCCCTAGGACCCTGTTCCCTAGGATCCTGTTCCCTAGGACCCTGTTCCCTAGGACCCTGTTCCTTAGGACCCTGCTCCCTAGGACCCTGTTCCCTAGGACCCAGTTCCCTAGGACCCAGTTCCCTAGGACCCTGCTTCCCAGATCCTATTCCCTAGGACCCTGTTCCCTAGGACCCTGTTCCCTAGGACCCTGTTCCCTAGGACCCTGTTCCCTAGGACCCTGCTCCCTAGGACCCTGTTCCCTAGGACCCTGTTCCCTAGGACCCTGTTCCCTAGGACCCTGTTCCCTAGGACCCTGCTCCCTAGGATCCTGTTCCCTAGGACCCTGTTCCCTAGGACCCTGTTCCCTAGGACCCTGTTCCCTAGGACCCTGCTCCCTAGGACCCTGCTCCTTAGGACCCTGTTCCCTAGGATCCTGTTCCCTAGGACCCTGTTCCCTAGGACCCTGTTCCTTAGGACCCTGCTCCCTAGGACCCTGTTCCCTAGGACCCTGCTTCACAGGATCCTGTTCCCTAGGACCCTGTTCCCCAGGATCCTGTTCCCCAGGATCCTGTTCCCTAGGACCCTGTTCCCTAGGACCCTGCTTCACAGGATCCTGTTCCCTAAGACCCTGCTCCCTAGGATCCTGTTCCCTAGGACCCTGTTCCCTAGGACCCTGTTCCCTAGGACCCTGTTCCCTAGGATCCTGTTCCCTAGGACCCTGTTCCCTAGGACCCTGTTCCTTAGGACCCTGCTCCCTAGGACCCTGTTCCCTAGGACCCAGTTCCCTAGGACCCTGCTTCCCAGATCCTATTCCCTAGGACCCTGTTCCCTAGGACCCTGTTCCCTAGGACCCTGCTCCCTAGGACCCAGTTCCCTAGGACCCAGTTCCCTAGGACCCTGTTCCTTAGGACCCTGTTCCCTAGGACCCTGCTCCCCAGATCCTATTCCCTAGGACCCTGTTCCCTAGGACCCTTCTCCCCAGAATCCTGTTCCCCAGGACCCAGTTCCCTAGGACCCTGTTCCTTAGGACCCTGTTCCCTAGGACCCTTCTCCCCAGAATCCTGTTCCCTAGGACCCTGCTCCCTAGGACCCTGTTCCCCAGGATCCTGTTCCCCAGGATCCTGTTCCCTAGGACCCTGCTTCACAGGATCCTGTTCCCTAAGACCCTGCTCCCTAGGACCCTGCTCCCTAGGACCCTGTTCCTTAGGACCCTGTTCCCTAGGACCCTGTTCCTTAGGACCCTGTTCCCCAGGACCCTGCTCCCTAGGACCCTGCTCCCTAGGACCCTGTTCCCTAGGACCCTGTTCCCTAGGACCCTGTTCCTTAGGACCCTGTTCCCCAGGATCCTGTTCCCTAGGACCCTGTTCCCTAGGACCCTGCTTCACAGGATCCTGTTCCCTAAGACCCTGCTCCCTAGGACCCTGCTCCCTAGGACCCTGTTCCTTAGGACCCTGTTCCTTAGGACCCTGTTCCCTAGGACCCTGTTCCCTAGGACCCTGTTCCTTAGGACCCTGTTCCCTAGGACCCTGCTCCCCAGATCCTATACCCTAGGACCCTGCTCCCCATGATCCTGTTCCCTAGGACCCTGCTCCCCAGATCCTATTCCCTAGGACCCTGCTCCCCAGGACCCTGTTCCCTAGGACCCTTCTCCCCAGGATCCTGTTCCCTAGGACCCTGTTCCCTAGGACCCTGTTCACTAGGAGCCTGTTCCCTAGGATCCTGTTCCCTAGGACCCTGCTCCCTAGGACCCTGTTCCCTAGGATCCTGTTCCCTAGGACCCTGTTCACTAGGAGCCTGTTCCCTAGGACCCTGTTCACTAGGAGCCTGTTCCCTAGGATCCTGTTCACTAGGACCCTGTTCCCTAGAACCCTGTTCCTTAGGACCCTGTTCCTTAGGACCCTGTTCCCTAGGACCCTGCTCCCCAGGATCCATAGACACATTCTATATATGCTCCCAAAAATGTAATGGGTAAAGCATCTACAGAGTGTGCAAGGGTCTCTGGTCAAATGCAGTGCACTCAATAGGGAATAGGGTGGCATTTTGGACGAAGCCACCCTGTCTCCTGTCACTACCCCCTTACCCCCACCACCTCATACGGCCTTCTACCTGCCCTGCCGCCTTCCATGACCTGTAGCCTCTGTTATTAGTTTCCACAGCCTGAACTCCTGCCCCCCGCACCCTGTCACCAACCCCCACCCCTCGTCCAGTCAAGCTGCCTTCAGCCTGCCTGTTAGCCTTCTAACAAGCCTAGGCTAACTGTATCCAGCCCCCCGTCCTGCCCCCGCTCCCCCCCCCCAGTCCCAGGGCAGTAGGGCTGTGTGTCCAAGAGGGGATTCCAATCGGCTAATCTGTCTGGAATGCAAGTCTGGTTTAGGATCTTTTATTTTGGCTTTGCTGTGGATTAACCCCAGGAGAAGAAGAGAGGGAGAGAGAAAGAGATCGAGAGAGATAGGGGGAGGGAGAGAGAGAGAGAGAAGGAGAAACAGAGAGAGAGGGAGGGAGAGAGAGAGAAGGAGAGACAGAGAGAGAGACAGTGGCAGAGACACAGAGAGAGAGAGAGAGAGAGAGAGAGAGAGAGAGAGAGAGAGAGAGAAAGAGAGAGAGAGAGGTAGGTAGGGAGAAAAACAGAGAGATGGGGGAGAGACAGAGAGAGAGAGAGAGAGAGAGATAGGGGTAGGGAGAGAGAGAGAGAGAGAGAGAAGGAGAAACAGAGAGAGAGGCAGGGAGAGAGAGAGAAGGAGAGACAGTGGCAGAGACAGAGAGAGAGAGAGAGAAAAACATAGCGAGGGGGGGAGACAGAGAGAGAGGAACCAAGACTTCATCAAGGAAATAAGAAATACAGGAATTGTCATCCTACAAGAAACATGGTATAGAGTAGCATGACCCACTGGTTGCTCTCTAGGTTACAGAGAGCTGGTAGTCCCATCCACCAAACTACCAGGTGGGTGGTATAGAGTAGCATGACCCACTGGTTGCCCTCTAGGTTACAGAGAGCTGGTAGTCCCATCCACCAAACTACCAGGTCTGAAACAGGGAAGGGACTCAGGGGATATGCTAATTTGGTATAGAGCAGACCTAACTCACTCTATTAAACTAATCAAAACAGGAACATTTTACATCTGGATAGAAATTAATAAGGAAATTATCTCAACATAGAAAAATGTCCTCATGTGTGCTACCTACATCCCCCCATTAGAATCCCCATACTTTAATGAAGACAGCTTCTCCATCCTGGAGGGGGAAATCAATCATTTCCAGGCCCAGGGACATGTACTAGTCTGTGGCGACCTAAATGCCAGAACTGGGCAAGAACCTGACAACCTCAGCACACAGGGGGACAAACACCTACCTGGAGGTGACAGAATTCCCTCCCCCATATGCCCCCCTTGGATCACAACTATGACAAAACAACCAACAAAAACGGGTCACAACTCCTGCAGCTCTGTCGGAGACTGGGTCTGTACAGTTGAAGTCGGAAGTTTACATACACCTTAGCCAAATACATTTAAACTTAGTTTCACAATTCCTGACATTTAATCCTAGTAAAAATTCCCTGTTTTAGGTCAGTTAGGATCACCACTTGATTTTAAGAATGTGAAATGTCAGAATAACAGTAGAGAGAATGATTTATTTCAGCTTTTATTTATTTCATCACATTCCCAGTGGGTCAGAAGTTTACATGCACTCAATTAGTATTTAGTAGCATTGCCTTTAAGTTGTTTAACTTGGGTCAAACGTTTCGGGTAGCCTTCCACAAGCTTCCCACAATAAGTTTGGCCCATTCCTCCTGACAGAGCTGGTGTAACTGAGTCAGGTTTGTAGGCCTCCTTGCTCGCACACGCTTTTTCAGTTCTGCCCACAAATGTTCTATAGGATTGAGGTCAGGGCTTTATGATGGCCACTCCAATACCTTGACTTTGTTGTCCTTAAGCCATTTTTGCCACAACTTTGGAAGTATGCTTGGGGTCATTGTCTATTTGGAAGACCCATTTGCGACCAAGCTTTAACTTCCTGACTGATGTCTTGAGATATTGCTTCAATATATCCACATCATTTTCCTTCCTCATGATGCCATCTATTTTGTGAAGTGCACCAGTCCCTCCTGCAGCAAAGCACCCCCACAACATGATGCTGCCACCCCCGTGCTTCACGGTTGGGATGGTGTTCTTTGGCTTGCAAGCAAAAAATAAATAAAAATTGATAGAAAGTGGTGTTGGGGAAAAAACAAACAACATTAAAAAATCATGTGCACACAAACAACAAGTAAAATTGGCAAAAAAAACACTTATTTCCACAGGGCCGTGGGGTGAGGCAGGGGTTAAGATTGAGCTCCAATCAATTCAACATACAGTACAATCGGAATGTATTCAATTTGTTACGTTACAGCCTTAGTCTAACAGTGATTAAATATTTTTTCCCCCTGACCAATCTACACACAATACCCCAAAATGACAAAGCAAAAACAAGTTTTTAGAAAATGTTGCAAATTCATAATTAAAAAATAACTGAAATATGACATTTACATAAGTATTCAGACCCTTTACTCAGTACTTTGTTGAAGCACCTTTGGCAGTGATTACAGCCTTGAGTCTTCTTGGGTATGACGCTACAAGCTTGGCACACCTGTATTTGGGGAGTTTCTCCCATTCTTCTCTGCAGATCCTCTCAAGCTCTGTTAGGTTGGATGGGATCACTGCACAGTTATTTTCCGGTCTCTCCAGGGATGTTCGATAGTGTTCAAGTCCGGGCTCTGGCTGGGCCACTCAAGGACATTCAGAGACTTGTCCCGAAGCCACTCCTGCGTTGTCTTGGCTGTGTGCTCAGGGTCGTTGTCCTGTTGGAAGGTGAACCTTCGCCTCCAGTCTGAGCGCTCTGGAGCAGGTTTTCATCAAGGATCTCTCTGTACTTTGCTCTGTTCATCTTTTCCTCTATCCTGACTAGTCCCCTAGCACCTGCCGCTGAAAAACATCCCCACAGCATGATGCTGCCACCACCATGCTTCACCGTAGGGGTAGTGCCAGGTTTCCTCCAGATGTGACGCTTGGCAATCAGGCCAAAGAGTTCAATCTTGGTTTCATCAGACCAGAGAATAAATAAGGTTGTTTTAAAAAAAATAAAAACCTGTTGTCGCTTTGCCATTATGGGGTATTGTGTGTAGTAATTTAATAAAGGTGTAACGTAACAAAATGTGGAAAAAGTCAAGGGGTCGGAATACTTTCCAAATGCACTGTCAACGAATTGGCGAGGGCACTAGAACAGTCTGCAGCACCCGGCCCTCACCCTTCTAGAATCTGAAGTAAAATGTCTACTGTTTGCTGATGATCTGGTGCTTCTGTCCCCAACCAAGGAGGACCTACAGCTGCACCTAGATCTTCTGTACAGATTCTGTCAGACCTGGGCCCTGACAGTAAATCTCAGTCAGATAAAGAAAATGGTGTTCCATAAAAGGTCCAGTCACCAGGACCACAAATACAAATTCCATCTAGACACCGTTGCTCTAGAGCACACAAAAAACTATACATACCTCGGCCTAAACATCAGCGCCACTGGTAACTTCCACCACGCTGTGAACGATCTGAGAGACAAGGCAAGATGTGCCTTCTATGTCATCAAAAGGAACATAAAATTAGACATCCCAAATAGGATCTGGCTAAAAATACTTGAATCAGTTATGGAACCCATTGCCCTTTATGGTTGTGAGGTCTGGGGTCCGCTCACCAACCAAGAATTCACAAAATGGGACAAACACCAAATTGAGACTCTGCATGCAGAATTCTGCAAAAATATCATCCATGTACAACGTAAAACACCAAATAATGCATGCAGAGCAGAATTAGGCCAATACCCGCTAATTATCAAAATCCAGAAGAGAGACATTAAATTCTACAACCACCTAAAAGGAAGCGATTCCCAAACCTTCCATAACAAAGCCATCACCTACAGAGAGATGAACCTGGAGAAGAGTCCCCTAAGCAAGCTGGTCCTGGGGCTCTGTTCACAAACACAAACAGACCCCACAGAGCCCCAGGACAGCAACACAATTAGACCCAACCAAATCATGAGAAACAAAAAGAGAATTACTTGACACATTGGAAAGAATTTACCAAAAAACAGAGCAAACTAGAATGCTATTTGGCCCTAAACAGAGAGTACACAGTGGCAGAATACCTGACCACTGTGACGGAGTCAAAATTAAGGAAAGCTTTGACTATGTACAGACTCAGTGAGCATAGCCTTGCTATTGAGAAAGGCCGCCGTAGGCAGACCTGGCTCTCAAGAGAAGACAGGCTATGTGCACACTGCCCACAAAATGAGGTGGAAACTGAGCTGCACTTCCTAACCTCCTGCCAAATGTATGACCATATTAGAGACACATATTTCCCTCAGATTACACAGATCCACAAAGAATTCAAAAACAAACCCGATTTTGATAAACTCACATATCTACTGGGTGAAATACCACAGTGTGCCATCACAGCAGCAAGATTTGTGACCTGTTGCCACAAGAAAAGGGCAACCAGTGAAGAACAAACACCACTGTAAATACAACCCATATTTATGTTTATTTATTTTCCCTTTTGTACTTTAACCATTTGCACATCGTTACAACACTGTTTTTTAAAACTTTTGTAAGTGTGATGTTTGCTGTTCATTTTTGCTTGTTTATTTCATTTTTGTTTATTATCTATTTCACTGACTTTGGCAATGTAAACATATGTTTCCCATGCCAATAAATCCCATTGAATGTAATTGTGTGAGAGAGAGAGAGGCACACACAGAGATAGAGGAGAGCAGAGAGGCACACACAGAGAGAGAGGAGAGAGGGGGAGAGAGAGGCACACACAGAGAGAGAGGAGAGAGTTGAGAGAGAGAGGAGAGAGGAGAGAGGGGGAGAGAGAGGCACACACAGAGAGAGAGGAGAGAGGGGGAGAGAGAGGCACACAGAGAGAGAGAGGAGAGAGTTGAGAGAGAGAGGAGAGAGGGGGAGAGAGGAGAGAGAGGAGAGAGGGGGAGAGAGGAGAGTGAGGCACACACAGAGAGAGAGGGGAGAGGAGAGAGGGGGAGAGAGAGGCACACACAGAGAGAGAGGAGAGAGGGGGAGAGAGAGGCACACACAGAGAGAGAGAGGAGAGAGTTGAGAGAGAGAGGAGAGAGGAGAGAGGGGGAGAGAGGCGAGAGAGGAGAGAGGGAGAGAGGAGAGTGAGGCACACACAGAGAGAGAGAGGGGAGAGGAGAGAGGGGGAGAGAGAGGCACACACAGAGAGAGAGAGGAGAGAGTTGAGAGAGAGAGGAGAGAGGAGAGAGGGGGAGAGAGGAGAGAGAGGCACACACAGAGAGAGAGGAGAGAGGAGAGAGAGGGGGAGAGAGGAGAGAGAGAGGCACACACAGAGAGAGGAGAGAGGGGGAGAGAGGAGAGAGAGAGGCAGACAGTCAGACAGAAACAACCAGACAAAGACAGCCAGCCAGCCAGCCAGCCAGCCAGCCAGCCAGCCAGCCAGCCAGCCAGACAGACAGACAGACAGACAGACAGAGATGTGGATAGGGGACCCCAGGGAGTAGGGGGGTGGGGCAAATGGGGCAGATCCATGAATTGACCCTCAGGCTGTAATCAATTAACCTCTTTAGCTCAGCTTCTGAAGGGCAGGGGAGGAGAGGGGGGAGAGGGGGAGGGGAGGGGAGGAGAGGAGAGGGGGGAGGAGAGGGGGGGGGGTAGGGGAGGAGAGGAGGGAGGAGAGGGGGAGGGGGAGGGGAGGAGAGGGGGAAGGGGAGGAGAGGGGGGAGGAGAGGGGCGACTCAACAATGCTTTTGAGGGATGCGGTCATGTGTGATTCAAAAACATTGGCACATCGCAAGCTACAAGTGTGATCATCACGGACACAGTGACACACACACACACAACAGCTTCCAATTACAGTAAAGTCCAGAGGGCCTGGTTGCTGACTGTGTCTGAGAGGAGTGGTTGTTTTGGGTGCTTATTCAGCTAAAGGGAATACAATGGCTTCGGAAAGTATTCAGACCCCTTGACTTTTTCCACATTTTGTTAGATTACAGCCTTATTCTAAAATTGATTAAATCGTTTTTTCCCCCTCATCAATCTACACACCATACCCCATAATACCCTATAATGACAAAAGCAAAGATACGTTTTTAGACATGTTTTCATTTACAGAATTATTCATACTTTACTCAGTACTATGTTGAAGCACCTTTCGCAGCGATTACAGCCTTGAGTCGTCTTAGGTATGATGCTACAAACTTTTCAAACCTGTATTTGGGGAGTTTCTCCCATTCTTCTCTGCAGATCCTCTCAAGCTCTGTCAGGTTGGATGGAGAGCGTCGCTGAGCAGTTATTTTCAGGACTCTCCAGAGATGTTCAATCTGGTTCAGGTCCGGGCAACTCAAGAACCTTTAGAGACTTGTCCCGAAGCCACTCCTGCTTTGTCTTGGCTGTGTCCTTAGGGGTCGTTGTCCTGTTGGAAGGTGAACCTTCGCCTCCAGTCTGAGGTTCTGAGCACTCTGGAGCAGATTTTCATCAAGAATCTCTCTGTACTTTGGTCTGTTCATCTTTCCCCTCGATCCTGACTAGTCTCCCTGCCGCTGGAAACATCCCAACAGCATGATGCTGCCACCACCATGCTTCACCGTAGGGATGGTGCCAGGTTTCCTCCAAACGTGACGCTTGGCATTCAGGCCAAAGAGTTCAATCTTGGTTTCATCAGACCAGGGAATATTGTTTCTCATGGTCTGAGAGTCTTTTTGTTCTTAATTGTAATCATAGGGCTAATATTAATACTATGCATGCCAGTCTCTCTTGGCTGAGAGTTGAGGAGACACTGACTGCATCACTTCTTCTGTGGCTCAGTTGGTAGAGCATGGTGTGTGCAACGCCAGGGTTGTGGGTTCGATTCCCACGGTGGGGGCCAGTACAAAAAAAAGAAATGTATGCATTCACTACTGTAAGTCGCTCTGGATAAGAGCGTCTGCTAAATGACTAAAATGTCAAATGTAATACATTAATGTGTTGAAAATCCCAAATTGTTTGCATAGTCAACTTACACACAGCTCTGACACACACACTTACCCCACCAGACATGCCACCAGGGGTCTTTTCATAGTCCCCAAATTCAAGAAAGCGTACAGTATTATATAGAGCCCTTATTGCATGGAACTTCCTTCCATCTCATATTGCTCAAATTAACAGCAAACCTGGTTTCAACAATCAGATATAGCAACACCTCATGGCACAATGCCTCTCCCCTATTTCACCCAGATAGTTTGTGTGTATGCATTGATATGTAGGCTACTTGTGTCCCTTTTAAAAAAATGTATGTAGTTCTGTCCTTGAGCTGTTCGTGTCTAATGATGTCCTGTATTATGTTTTATGTTTTGTGTGGAACCCAGGAAGAGTAGCTGCTGCTTTTGCAACAGCTAATGGGGTTCCTAATAAAATACCAAAATACCAAAGTGTAAAAAAAGGGGGTCATTGCATTGCAGTCTGGGTAGCATTCGATTAACTGATTAACTAAAGGGCTTGGGGGAATAGTTGTTATGCAACCTGTTAGGATGCTCTCGATGGTGCAGTTGTAGAACTTGTTGAGGATCTGAGGACCCATACCAAATCTTTTCAGTCTCCTGAGGGGGAATAGGTGTTGTCGTGCCCTCTTCACGACTGTCATGGTGTGTTTGGACCATGATAGTTTGTTAGTGATGTGAACGACAAGGAACTTGAAGTGATGGACCCACTCCACGACAGTAACGTCGATGTGAATGGGGGCGTGCTCGGCACCCCCTTTTTCCTGTAGTCCACGATCAACTCTTTTGTCTTGGTCACGTTGAGGGAGAGTTTGTTGTCCTGGCACCACACTGCCAGGTCTCTGATCTCATCCCTGTAGGCTGTTTCTCATCGTTGTTGGTGATCAGGCCTACAACACCCCTGTGTTGTCGGCAAACTTAATGATGGTGTTGCAGTCGTGGGTGAAGGAAGGGACTATGCGTGAACCCCTGAGGGGCCCCATGTTGAGAATCTGTGTGGCAGATGTGATGTTGCCTACCCTTACCACTTGGGGGGGGGCCGTCAGGAAGTCCAGGATCCAGTTGCAGAGGGAGGTGTTTAGTCCCAGGGTCCTTAGCTTAGTGATGAGCTTTGAGGGCACTATGGTGTTGAACGCTGAGCTGTAGTTAATGAATAGCATTCTCACGTAGGTGTTCCTTTTTTTCAGGTGGGAAAGGGCAGTGTTGCGTGCAATGCGTCATCTGTGGATCTGTTGGTATCAGATTCGAGTGGGTGTAGGTTTTCTGGGATGATGGTGTTGATGTGAGTCATGACCAGCCTTTCAAAGCACTCCATGGCTACAGACGTGAGTGCTGCGGGGCGATAGTCATTTAGGCAGGTTACCTTGGCGTTCTTGGGCACAGGAACTATAGTGGTCTGCTTGAAACATGTAGGTATTACAGACTCGGTCAGGGAGAGGTTGAAAGTCAGTGTAGACAGTTGCCAGTTGGTCAGCGCATGCTCTAAGTACACGTCCTGGTAATCCGTCTGGCCCTGCAGCCTTGTGAATGTTGAGCTGTTTAAAGGTCTTACTCACAGTTTTCCTGCTTTAAAGTCCCCGGCCACTTGTTTGTTTATGGCCTTATACAGCTCGTTGAGTGTGGTCATAGTGCCTGCATCATTTTGTGGTGGTAAATAGACGTCTACGAAAAATATAGATGAAAACTCTTGGTAAATAGTTTGGTATACAGCTTATCATGAGGTACTCTACCTCAGCCGAGCAAAACCTTGAGACATCTTTAATATTAGACGTCGCGCACCAGCTGTTGTTGACAAATAGACACACACCACCACCCCTCGCCTTACTGGAGGTTGCTGTTCTGTCTTGCCGATGCAAGGAAAACCCAGACAACTGTCCTCGTTCAGCCAGGACTCGGTGAAACACAAGATATTACCATTTTTAATGTCCCGTTGGAAGGATAGTCTCGAACTAAGCTCATCCAGTTTATTCTCCAGTGATTGCACATTCGCCAGTAGGACGGATGGTAAAGGCAAATGATCCACTCGCCAACGAATTCTCACAAAGGCACTCGGATCTGCGCCCCCCCCCCCTCGTATCGGCGTCTCCTCTTCATGCGAATGACAGGGATTTGGGCCTGTTCCGAGAGGAGCCGTTAATCTTTCGCCTCCAATTCGTTAAAGACAAAATCTTTGTCCAGTCCGAGATGAGTAATCGCTGTTCTGATGTCCAGAAGCACTTTTCGGTCATAAGAGACGGTGGCAGAAACAGTATGTACAAAAAAAAGTTACAAACACCGCAAAAAAACACACAGAATAGCACGATTGGTTAGGAGCCCGTGAAACGGCAGCCATAACCACCGGCGCCATCTTATCCATTTCGTCTTAACTCCTCCTCCACATTTACTAGATTGTTTGAACAGTGCAGAAGAGCACCTCTTTCTCGTGAAAACCAGTATGTAGGGGGATCTAATTTCAGGCATTTCTTTCATTGTTACATTAGGTTACTGTGTATATATAGACAGTCCAGTATCATGTGACCAGGGTCTTCACTCTATCTAAATTAATGCAGAAGTGTGTCAGTCACTTTGTCCATTTATTTTTACAGTGTTTAAGGTTTTCAACTCACCCTCAGCTCCGATGGACACCAGCTTGACTCCTTTACTGGTGATGTAGTGGAGAGCTTTGTTGACATTGGAGATCTTGTGGACTCTCATCTTCCCTCTCTCTGGTTTGGCCAAGCGTTCGCCTGGACAGGAAACAGACAGGAGGGGTCAGGGGTTAAGGGTCAGACTTATGACACTGTGGAGTGAGATGTTAAACAACACCTGTATCATTTACCTTTATATAAAATATCTACAGGTGCAGTATCATAATTTGATCATCCTATTGTTGCAAGACGATCACAGCAGGAAATGCAAACTTGTAGTGTATTCAAGATTTTTTTTAAACCCACTGCAGTTAAAAACATGATACTTCCACACTAAGATGTCAAAATAACACTCTGAAATTGTGAAAATTATGATAATGGTATGATGACTCCTTGCTGTCCCCAGTCCACCTGGCCGTGCTGCTGCTCCAGTTTCAACTGTTCTGCCTGCGGCTATGGAACCCTGACCTGTTCACCGGACGTGCTTGTTGCACCCTCGACAACTACTATGATTATTATTATTTGACCATGCTGGTCATTTATGAACATTTTAACATTTTAACATTTTGACCATGTTCTGTTATAATATCCACCCTGCACAGCCAGAAGAGGACTGGCCACCCCTCATAGCCAGGTTCCTCTCTAGGTTTCTTCCTAGGTTTTTGGCCTTTCTAGGGAGTTTTTCCTAGGGAGTTTTTCCTAGCCACCGTGCTTCTTTCACATGCTTTGCTTGCTGTTTGGGGTTTTAGGCTGGGTTTCTGTACAGCACTTTGAGAATATCAGCTGATGTACGAAGGGCTATATAAAAATAAATTTGATTTGATTTGATTTGATAATGCCCTTTTTGTTTAATGTCAGGTGGGTTGGTGTTTTTGGCCTGGCGCATAACGCCACCTGGCGATCTGATAAAATTGACCAATGACAGTTCATCTTTGATTTGAATATCTCCTCCTACTGCTCCTCCTATAGCAACTTTGTCGCTATATTTAGCGAGTTCGCAGACCCCTCCAGCGACTTTTATCGGTAAAAGATTCTAGCAACAAATGAAGCTACTTTTCAGGATGCCTTTGACATCCCCGGGGAACTTCTATGGAAGTTCAGAAATCAAAATCTGACAAAAGTGAAGAGGAAGAGCTCGCGTTGGGAGTTGGCGTTCTGTGTCACGCGCCTCGGGAAAACAGCTGTTCTCCGGATGAAGGGAGTGATTATTACGGTGGCTTGGAGATGGATCAACTGACGATGAAAATTCCTGGTGTCTCTGAAGCACACCATTTGGTGAGACGCAGATCCGGTGCCGAGCACGAGACTGAGGAGACCCTATCTATACTTTTCAGTTTCGATATTGAGTACGGACCCCTCCAGCGACTTTTATCGGGAAAAGATTCTGAGCGTTATTGAGTGTTTGCCTGATAAAGTCATGCTAAGATATGTTAGCTATCGCGTGAGAGCGTTTGTTCCGAACCCGCTACAGTCTCTTAGGTGCAAAGGTTATGGTCACGTTGCATTAGAGTGTAGGAGGGAGATACCGAGGTGTGAGAAGTGTACAGGAAGGCATGGGACAAAGGAGTGTGTAGTTTTGGAGGAAAAAGTAGTCTGTTGCAGTTGTGGGGGAGCCCATGTTGCCGGGGATCAGAAATGTCCTGTAAGAGTTGAGGTTCACAGGGTGAGAGCAGTTCCCGAAAGAGACATATGCTGAGGCAGTGAGGAAAGAGACATATGCTGAGGCAGTGAGGAAAGAGACATATGCTGAGGCAGTGAGGAAAGAGACATATGCTGAGGCAGTGAGGAAAGGAAGGCAAAGGATCATGAGAGAAGACCAGTAAGTATTATGCCAGGACTGAACGAGCCGAACAGTCTGTGTTTTTAGCAAGGTTGGTTTCTTGGCGTTCATTGCTATGATAATTAACTGTACTACACAGATGGAAAAGAAGGAGCAGGAGATAAAAGTAGTAGTAGCAGCAGCTGAAAAGTTATTGGGCGTGAAAGATTTTACAGCAGAAAAAGGTATTGAAAGAAGAAGTCCCGTCCTCCAAGGCCGGTTGCCTAGGAACAGTTAGGAAAAAGTTGTGGAATAAGGGGGTTTGGCTTTATAGGTGCAGGGACAGTGGGTGGTGCAAATTGTATAACCCCCCCCCCCCCCCCCCACAAATGTGGATTTCACATTCCGAACTGAGAAAGCCAGCAATATGCAAAAATGCGTCTAGTCTTCCGGAAATTGACACAAAGAAGATTATTGGTACTCCTTATGTTGACATGAACAACTAGGTATCTAGTTACAGTATGCACGGACAACACCAAAGGGAGTCTGTGAAGTAGCTGTTTCTTTGCAATGTCTTCCGTCAGAACAATTACCTTGTCTAATGTAGGAACATACACAGCACACTTGGACAAGGCTACACATGCAGCGTTCACCCTCCATTAAGGTTCTGTCCATCTTGCATCCGGCAGCGGGCATCCAGCAGCAACCTTTCAAGTAAGTAAGTCTCTAAATAGTTATTCTTCTAGCTAGCTCTGTTGATGGCCTCGAGGCCGATACACAAAGCTTAATAAAGAGTCAGTGATACAAACAAGATTAATGTGCGAGTTTCTTCTTTTTTTCTTACATGTTATACAATTGTTACAATGCACCTGCAACAAAGATAGCTCCGATGTGGGAGTCCTTTTCAATATTGAAAGTAAAATACATAATATGGTGGTTCTGCTGTTAGCTAAAGACCTGACGTGACATTTATTTTACATAAGTACATTTTACCTTTACATTTACGTCATTCAGCAGACGCTCTTATCCAGAGCGACTTACAAATTGGTGCATTCATCTTATGATATCCAGTGGAACAACCACTTTACAATAGTACATCTATATCTTTTTTTTGGGGGGGGGGGGGGGTAGAAGGATTACTTAATCCTATCCTAGGTATTCCTTAAAGAGGTGGGGTTTCAGGTGTCTCCGGAAGGTGGTGATTGACTCCGCTGTCCTGGCGTCGTGAGGGAGCTTGTTCCACCATTGGGGTGCCAGAGCAGCGAACAGTTTTGACTGGGCTGAGCGGGAACTGTGCTTCCGCAGAGGTAGGGGGGCCAGCAGGCCAGAGGTGGATGAACGCAGTGCCCTTCTTTGGGTGTAGGGACTGATCAGAGCCTGAAGGTACGGAGGTGCCGTTCCCCTCACAGCTCCGTAGGCAAGCACCATGGTCTTGTAGCAGATGTGAGCTTCAACTGGAAGCCAGTGGAGAGAGCGGAGGAGCGGGGTGACGTGAGAGAACCTGGGAAGGTTGAACACCAGACGGGCTAGCGGCGTTATGGATGAGTTGTAGGGGTTTGATGGCACAGGCAGGGAGCCCAGCCAACAGCGAGTTGCAGTAATCCAGACGGGAGATGACAAGTGCCTGGATTAGGACCTGCGCCGCTTCCTGTGTGAGGCAGGGTGTTGCCTCTCACAATAGAATACCACAGTACGGGTCATAATACCCATAAAACTTAGCGGTCAAACAGGGAAATGGTTCCAAAAATGTTTTCAACATTCATTTTTTGCCATAGGGGATTTTAGAAACATTTAAAATAAGGGTAGGCTTAGCATGGTGTGATGTTTTGATAAATATCTCTAAGACAAGGTTACTTTGATCAATATATTCTCTTCTATTTACCCCCCAAAAATGGAATGCTAAAGAACTACAAATACCATGATGATCTGGACGACTGGATTAAACTATCTAATGTTAGCGAAATGTAGTAATAAATAAAATGGAAAAATGTCTTTAAATGGACAATGTTTTTAAATGGACAATTCTGTGAACTGGTCTTGTGCGAGTTTTAAATTGACACAGTACCTGTTAGCAAAGGTATCAGCTAGAAATGACGTGCAGGAGCTTGCAGGGATTTGTAGTTTTGCATGATGTCTACTTTGATGCTAATTAGCATTTTCGAATCTGAGAGTAACTCGAGCTGACTATATTGATAAAAGTAATCTTGTCCTAGAGAGATTTACATGGTTATCAAAACGTCAAGCCAGGGAAAGCTTACACAAAACACAGCCCTTATTTTAAGTGGTTCTAAAATCCCCTATGGTAAAAAATTAAAGGTGGAAAAATTATTAAAACAATTTCCCTGTTTGACCACTAGGTTTTATGTCGATTATAACACCTCCACTGTGGGGCTTTATGTAAACAGTGTTCCCACATAGCCAGCTATACTTTTCCCCTATGTCTGGAATTTATCTAGCCAGCTAACGTTAGCTAGTCAGAAGCTAGCTAACCCATTCATAGACGCTAACTGCTTGAGTGCCTATTGACGCAGTATCTTCCCAGTATCTTCTGGCCGGAGAGTTTTTTTTTTTTTTAAGATCCCAGACGCTCGATCATTAAAACACATCACTTGCGGTAAGGTTTTGGAAACATAACAAACATATTTTTCATATCAACGAGAAATAATTTTCAAAACACAAAAGGGTAAAATAGTTAGGGTTATAGTGTTCCCATATCTCCATGTTACATCGCTTATTTACGGAAGACAGACGGAAGACATAGCCAGCCACCTGGCTTTCTCGCTGATATGAAAGATAAGAGACATATCAGCATATGTTTCGCAAAACCGTTTAGCAAGGGATGATTATTGATGTTTCTAAAATGTTAAAACAGAGCGCTCGGATTGTAGTTCAGATGCAGCCAACCATGGGCGAAGCTAACCGCTGAAAACCCATACGGATAATACAGTAAGAAGGGTTTTCGAGAGCTAGGTAGTTAGCTAACTTCGACGGCAATTAGCTGATGTGGCACTTCGCTATGTTTGCAATTCTGACATTGCTTTATTATGTACATGTACCTTGTTAAATGTATGTCACGTCAGTATCCTACGATTGAAGCTAGCTAGCTACCTTGCTAACTGGATCTCCAAGGAACACGTAGGTTAGAAGTTTTACAACTTTTTTAAACAGTTAATTTTTTTATTTATTTTTTCACGACTGCCTCGCCGCGTTTCCCAAAGGGTTCGCCTAATTTGAAAATGGGGTCGCGAGACAAGCTCTGAATAAAATAAAAATGTGGTACTAAGTCCATAGAACTGTTCATAGAACGCAGTTGGTTTCTGTTTTTCTATTGCAAAAATGTGGCTCTAACTTTTAAACTGTTGGAGTTATTATGACCCAATTCCTGAAAGCTAAGATTGTCAGAAACATGAGCTGCTCACAAGCTGACTCGTTAGAGCAGAGAGTGGACAGAACCAACCTTTTTAACCTGTCTCTCCTTTCTGGGGAGGTTCCCATTGCTTGGAAGGCAGCCACGGTTTGTCCTTTATTTAAAGGGGGAGATCAAGCTGATCCTAACTGTTATAGGCCTATTTCTATGTTGCCCTGTTTATCAAAAGTGTTGGGAAAACTTGTCAATAATCAACTGACTGGCTTTATTGATGTCTATAATATTCTCTCTGGTATGCAATCTGGTTAAATTTATTAAAGATAAAAAACTGATTTACATAAGAAATCAGACCCTTTAGTCAGTAATTTGTTGAAGCACCTTCGGCAGCGATTACAGCCTCGAGTCTTCTTGGGTATAACGCTACAAGGTTGGCACACCTGTATTTGGGGAGTTTCTTCTCTGCAGATCCTCTCAAGCTCTGTCAGGTTGGATGGGGAGAGTCGCTGCACAGCTATTTTCAGGACTCTCCAGAGATGTTCGATCAGGTTCAAGTCCGGGCTCTGGCTGGGCCACTCAAAGACATTCAGAGACTTGTCCCGAAGCCACTCCTGCGTTGTCTTGGCTGTGTGCTTAGGGTCGTTGTCCTGTTGGAAGGTGAACCTTCGCCCCAGTCTGAGGTCATGAACGCTCTGAAGCAGGTTTTCATCAAGGATCTCTCTGTACTTTGTCCGTTCATCTTTCCCTCGATCCTGACTAGTGTCCCAGTCCCTGCCGCTGAAAAACATCATCACCGCATGATGTTGCCACCTCCATGCTTCACAGTAGGGATAGTGCCAGGCTACCTCCAGACGTGATGCTTGGCATTCAGGCCAAAGGGTTTAATCTTGGTTTCATCAGACCAGAGAATCTTGTTTCTCATGTTCTGAGAGTCCTTTAGGTGCCTTTTGGCAAACTCCAAGTGGGCTGTCAAGTGCCTTTTATTGAAGAGGGGTTTCCATCTGGCCACTCTATCATAAAGGCCTGATTGGTGGAGTGTTGCAGATGGTTGTCCTTCTGGAAGGTTCTCCCATCTCCACAGAGAAACTCTAGAGCTCTGCCAGAGTGACCATCGGTTTCTTGGTCACCTCACTGACCAAGGCTCTTCTCCCCCAATTGCTCAGTTTGGCCGGGTGGCCAGCTCTAGGAAGAGTCTTGGTGGTTCCAAATTTCTTCCATTTAAGAATGATGGAGGCCACTGTGTTCTTAGGGACCTTAAATGCTGCAGAAATGTTTTGGTACCCTTCTCCAGATCTGTGCCTGTCTCGGCACTTTACGGACAATTCATGGCTTGGTTTTTGCTCTGACAAGCACTGTCAACTGTGGGACCTTATATAGACAGGTGTGTGCCTTTCCAAATCATGTCCAATCAATTGAATTTACCTCAAGTGGACTCCAATCAAGTTGTAGAAACATCTCAAGGATGATCAATGGAAACAGGATGCACCTGAGCTCAATTTCGAGTCTCATAGCAAAGGGTCTGAATACCTATGTAAATAAGGTATTTCTGTTTTTTTATCTTTTTATAAATGTGTAAACAATTCTAAAAACCTGTTTTCACTTTGTCATTATGTGGTATTGTGTGTAGATTGATGGGGTCTGAATACTTTCCGAATGCACTGTATATAAACCCATGTTTGTTCTGCTATGTGAGCAAAAGTTCTATATACAGTTTGACTTTTTTTTTTCAGAGAATGTAGTGGTTGAACAATGCTCTATAACCGATTAGTAGGACTTGTCAATGGGTAGGGGTTATGGGTCTCTCTGGGATTGAATGGGTGAGATCTATGAATCTATTCTACTCCAACCATCGCATATCACAACAGATTCCGACAAGCAAGTTGTTGTTGAGAAGCTAAGTGTAGTTCAGAAGCTAGGTGTAGTTGAGAAGCTGTGTTGTTGAGAAGCTAAGTGTTGTTGAGAAGCTAAGTGTTGTTGAGAAGCTAAGTGTAGTTGAGAAGCTACGTGTAGTTGAGAAGCTAAGTGTAATTAAAAAACTCAGTGTAGTTGAGAAGCTAAGTGTAGTTGTGAAACTAGGTGTAGTTGAAAAGCTAGGTGAAGTTGAAAAGCTAGGTGTAGTTGTGAAACTAGGTGAAGTTGAAAAGCTAGGTGTAGTTGTGAAACTAGGTGTAGTTGTGAAGCTAGGTGTAGTTGAGAAGCTAGGTGTAGTTGAAAAGCTAGGTGTAGTTGAGAAGCTAAGTGTAGTTGTGAAGCTAGGTGTAGTTGAGAAGCTAGGTGTATTTGTGAAGCTAGGTGTAGTTGAGAAGCTAGGTGTAGTTGAAAAGCTAGGTGTAGTTGAGAAGCTAGGTGTAGTTGAGAAGCTAGGTGTATTTGTGAAGCTAGGTGTAGTTGAGAAGCTAGGTGTAGTTGTGAAACTAGGTGTAGTTGTGAAACTAGGTGTAGTTGTGAAACTAGGTGTAGTTGAGAAGCTAGGTGTAGTTGAGAAGCTAGGTGTAGTTGAGAAGCTAGGTGTAGTTGAGAAGCTAGGTGTAGTTGTGAAGCTAAGTGCAGTTGAGAAGCTAGGTGTAGTTGAGTATGTGCAGTGTGAAGTGTGAAACACTAAAACTCTTCCACCTTTCCTGTCACAGGATGAGATTCTAGTTGTGTATCGTAAAGTCAGTGTTGGGAGAAAGCTGGTGACAAGCTCAAGACCTCCTATCTGAGTCTGTTTAGCTAACACCCTCTAACTTTCACCATCATCTGTTTCCCTCTGACAGGAACACCTCACAGAGCTTAAGCACATATAAAACAATAACTTGAAAAGATTCTTCCATGCCATGATTTTGACTTTCAGTATAGCCTTGTTTATGATCTGTTTATTATGTTATGTAATAACTGACAAGATCATTTATTAAGAATGACAAGAACCTTACATTGCAGTCTGGTTTATATTACAGTGGGGGGGGGAAAAAGTATTTGATCCCCTGCTGATTTTGTACGTTTGCCCACTGACAAAGAAATGATCAGTCTATAATTTTAATGGTAAGTTTATTTGAACAGTGAGAGACAGAATAACACGGGAGGATCTTGTCAATGATCTCAAGGCAGCTGGGACCATAGTCACCAAGAAAACAATTGGTAACACACTACGCCGTGAAGGACTGAAATCCTGCAGCGTCCGCAAGGTCCCTCTATTCAAGAAAGCACATATACATGCCCGTCTGAAGTTTGCCAATGAACATCTGAATGATTCAGAGGACAACTGGTGAAAGTGTTGTGGTCAGATGAGACCAAAATGGAGCTCTTTGACATCAACTCAACTCGCCGTGTTTGGAGGAGGAGGAATGCTGCCTATGACCCCAAGAACACCATCTCCACCGTCAAACATGGAGGTGGAAACATTATGCTTTGGGTTTGTTTTTCTGCTAAGGGGACAGGACAACTTCACCACATTAAAGGGACGAAGGACGGGGCCATGTACCGTCAAATCTTGGGTGAGAACCTCCTTCCCTCAGCCAGGGCATTGAAAATGGGTCGTGGATGGGTATTCAGCATGACAATGACCCAAAACACACGGCCAAGGCAACAAAGGAGTGGCTCAAGAAGAAGCACAATAAGGTCCTTGGGGTGGCCTAGCCAGTCTCCAGACCTTAATCCCATAGAAAATCTGTGGAGGGAGCTGAAGGTTCGAGTTGCCAAACGTCAGCCTCGAAACCTTAATGACTTGGAGAAGATCTGCAAAGAGGACTGGGACAAAATCCCTCCTGAGATGAGTGCAAACCTGGTGGCCAACTACAAGAAACGTCTGACCTCTGTGATTGCCAACAAGGGTTTTGCCACCAAGTACTAAGTCATGTTTTGCTGAGGGGTCAAATACTTATTTCCCTCATTAAAATGCAAATCATTTTATATCATTTTTGACATGCGTTTTTCTGGATTTTTTTGTTGTTATTCTGTCACTCACTGTTCAAATAAACCTACTATTAAAATTATAGACTGATAATTTCTTTGTAAGTGGGCAAACGTACAAAATCAGCAGGGGATCAAATACTTTTTCCCCCCACTGTATATATATTTTTTTACTTTCAATAACAGAAAACATTCCAAAATGTGTCATTCAAGAGTGTTTACTCATTAGAACATTTATAAATTATAATCTCCAGTATCATCAAAGTATATTTCTTAAAATGAGGAAATAAACTTTGTGATGATACAGAAAATGATACCATAATGTCTACCCTATACATGATCATGTCATTCTGCAGACAGGGTATAGGGCAGGATGGTCCACCATGCAAACAGGTTGTTCTGGTCCTGCATCTTCTGCTGACCTATTGAAAACAGTACAACAATGATATAGCAAATTAAGACGCGAGGTACACGTATGCTTTTCGTTTTGATTAAACAAAACAAAGTAGCAAACACACCTGTGGAAGTTTGTTGCTCCAGCTCCCGACTGACAGGTTGAATACCATGTACCTTCGTGTTGTCACGCCCTGATCTGTTTCACCTGAGCTTGTGATTGTCTCCACCCACTCCAGGTGTCGCTTATTTTCCCCGGTGTATTTATCCCTGTGTTTCCTGTCTCTCTTTTGCCAGTTCGTCTTGTCAAGTCAACCAGCGTGTATCTCCCGTGCGCTTGCTTTTTCTATTCTCTCTTTTGCTAGTCCTCCTGGTTTTGACTCTTGCCTGCCATGACTCTGAGCCCGCCTGCTTGCCCATACTGCCCTGCCCATACTGCCTGCCCATACTGCCTGCCCATACTGCCTGCCCTGACCTTGAGCTTGCCTGCCACTCAGTACCTCCTGGACTCTGACCTTGTTATGATCTTTTTGCCTGCCCCTTGTATACTAATAAATAGAGACTCGAACCATCTGGGTCTCGCCCTGTGCCCTTATACAGTGGGGCAAAAAAGTATTTAGTCAGCCACCAATTGTGCAAGTTCTCCCACTGAAAAAGATGAGAGAGGCCTGTAATTTTCATCATAGGTACACGTCAACTATGACAGACAAAATTAGAAAAATAATCCAGAAAATCACATTGTAGGATTTTTAATGAATTTATTTGCAAATTATGGTGGAAAATAAGTATTTGGTCACCTACAAACAAGCAAGATTTCTGGCTCTCACAGACCTGTAACTTCTTCTTTAAGAGGCTCCTCTGTCCTCCACTCGTTACCTGTATTAATGGCACCTGTTTGAACTTGTTATCAGTATAAAAGACACCTGTCCACAACCTCAAACAGTCACACTCCAAACTCCACTATGGCCAAGACCAAAGAGCTGTCAAAGGACACCAGAAACAAAATTGTAGACCTGCACCAGGCTGGGAAGACTGAATCTGCAATAGGTAAGCAGCTTGGTTTGAAGAAATCAACTGTGGGAGCAATTATTAATTTGCAAATAAATTCATTAAAAATCCTACAATGTGATTTTCTGGATTTTTTTTCTAATTTTGTCTGTCATAGTTGACGTGTACCTATGATGAAAATTACAGGCCTCTCTCATCTTTTTAAGTGGGAGAACTTGCACAATTGGTGGCTGACTAAATACTTTTTTGCCCCACTGTATGTGTTTTTTTTTTAAGGGATAAAGGGGTGGGCTGTAGATGATTATCTGCCAATCAGGGCTGTATATAAATATATTCAAATTTGTATCCCCACGTCCAGAAAATTGGACTGAGCATTTCAGTGGCCCAAGGAGGCTCAGGGAAATAAATAACAAATATGATTTAATTATGTGAAGAAAATGTAAAAGACTGCATGGGGGCTTTTAAAAAGGCTTCTAAAGTTTGTAGTTTCCACTTTAAAATGTCAGACTTGATTTGCCCTAATGAAAAATGTATCAACCCCTATTAAAAGGGCAGGTTGCACAATATATATTCCACAAATCTAACAAGTAGATTGATGATATACCATTTACATTTAAGTCATTTAGCAGACGCTCTTATCCAGAGCGACTTACAAATTGGTAGATTCCACCATCTAAACACTCTTATGCAAAAGAGTATATAGAATTACTGGCCTGCATGTTTGAAAATATGAGAAGATCGGAAGAAGCTGGACCACTTTCTGAGGGTACGGTGGGCAGACGGGGTCAGGGGAACCCTTAGTGCTTCAGTCATATACAGGGGTTCACTTTACCCCAAACAATTACGATGGCTACCAACAGTGGAAGAGTGGATACACCATGTAAAAAAAAAAAACAGTTCTGTGCCCTGTCAATGTAGGCTCCAAGTCCCCTGACACCACCCTGTTATTATAGCATGACGGTGGGTGGCTTCGGTGGTGATGGAGGTGAATCGGGTAAGTAGGTACTAAAGTGCCCAAAAAGTTTTGACATGTTATGCTGCTAGTAGATGATAAAACACTAAGATAGCCTGCTTATCTAAGTGCACCGGGCCTTGCAAAACAAACTGGCCCACTCACACAGATCTAGCATGGTGTAGCATGGGGGGTGGGGGGGTGGAATAAGCTAGACAGCTAGCTAGCAAGCAAGCTACAACAACTCCAATACTGCACATTTTGCAGAAATGAATGGTAAAACACCAATAGGATTAATGTCATTGTTTATTTCAAGGTATGTCTTTATTTTTGATGAACTGCCTGATCTTTACTGGTCGATATAACTTGCAGTATATCATGGTAGCCATTATACCTGGATGTATTGCTGCTGCTACTGCTGCTAGCAACATTAGTTGCGTTAGCACTCAGGTTACCATTATACCTGGATGTATTGCTGCTGCTACTGCTGCTAGCAACATTAGTAGCGTTAGCACTCAGGTTACCATTATACCTGGATGTATTGCTGCTGCTACTGCTGCTAGCAACATTAGTAGCGTTAGCACTCAGGTTACCATTATACCTGGATTTACTGCTACTGTAGCTAGCAACATTAGTAACGTTAGCACTCAGGTTACCATTATACCTGGATGTATTGCTACTGCTGCTAGTAACATTAGTAACATTAGCACTCAGGTTACCATTATACCTGGATGTATTGCTGCTGCTACTGCTGCTAGCAACATCAGTAGCGTTAGCACTCAGGTTACCATTATACCTGGATTTACTGCTACTGCTGCTAGCAACATTAGTAGCGTTAGCACTCAGGTTACCATTATACCTGGATTTATTTTTTTTTCTACTGCATCATTGATTGTATGTTGTTTTACTCCATGTGTAACTCTGTGTTTTTGTATGTTGTCGAACTGCTTTGCTTTATCTTGGCCAGGTCGCAATTGTAAATGAGAACTTGTTCTCAACTTGCCTACCTGGTTAAATAAAGGTGAAATAAATAAAATAAAATAAAATTTACTGCTACTGCTGCTAGCAACATTAGTAACGTTAGCAGTCAGGTTACCATTATACCTTGATTTACTGTTACTGCTGCTAGTAACATTAGTAACGTTAGTACTCAGGTTAGCATGTGGCTAGCTACAGTATAGCTACCATCGGCCAATAACAGAGTTTTAGCCAGTTTGGTTATAGATGTTCAATGTCTACTATGACAGTATGAGAAATACTGATGTGTTGAACTGCTAATAAGTGATGTGTTTCAAGGCTACTAGCTAGGGGTTAGCCAGCAGGGGTTAGCCAGCAGGGGTCAGCCAGCAGGGGTCAGCCAGCAGGGGTCAGCCAGCAGGGGTCAGCCAGCAGGGGTCAGCCAGCAGGGGTTAGCCAGCAGGGGTCACTATGTACCTGTTACTATGTTCCAGTGGGTATGATGTTAGTAGGGTACAGCGGGTATGCTGTTAGTAGGCTACAGCGGGTATGCTGTTAGTAGGCTACAGCGGGTATGCTGTTAGTAGGCTACAGCGGGTATGCTGTTAGTAGGCTACAGCGGGTATGCTGTTAGTAGGCTACAGCGGGTATGCTGTTAGTAGGGTACAGCGGGTATGCTGTTAGTAGGGTACAGCGGGTATGCTGTTAGTAGGGTACAGCGGGTATGCTGTTAGTAGGGTACAGCGGGTATGCTGTTAGTAGGGTACAGCGGGTATGCTGTTAGTAGGGTACAGCGGGTATGCTGTTAGTAGGCTACAGCGGGTATGCTGTTAGTAGGCTACAGCGGGTATGCTGTTAGTAGGCTACAGCGGGTATGCTGTTAGTAGGCTACAGCGGGTATGCTGTTAGTAGGGTACAGCGGGTATGCTGTTAGTAGGCTACAGCGGGTATGCTGTTAGTAGGCTACAGCGGGTATGCTGTTAGTAGGCTACAGCGGGTATGCTGTTAGTAGGCTACAGCGGGTATGATGTTAGTAGGCTACAGCGGGTATGATGTTAGTAGGCTACAGCGGGTATGCTGTTAGTAGGGTACAGCGGGTATGCTGTTAGTAGGCTACAGCGGGTATGCTGTTAGTAGGCTACAGCGGGTATGCTGTTAGTAGGCTACAGCGGGTATGCTGTTAGTAGGCTACAGCGGGTATGCTGTTAGTAGGCTACAGCGGGTATGCTGTTACTAGGGTACAGTGTTACTAGATCACATACACACATCCTGACAAAAGTTTGAATTCGGGAAAAGTTCTAAGAAGATTTTCCAGCGCATACCCATATGTTGAAATACGTGGACTGCTATCCGCTGTGAAAATCTCTGTTCTCTGCCATTAGAGATACATCATGTGGACACCATTAGATATACATGATATAGACACCATTAGAGATACATCATGTGGGCACCATTAGAGATACATCATGCAGGCACCATTAGAGATACATGATATAGACACCATTAGAGATACATGATATAGACACCATTAGAGATACATCATGTGGACACCATTAGAGATACATGATATGGACACCATTAGAGATACATCATGTGGACACCATTAGAGATACATCATGTAGGCACCATTAGAGATGCATCATGTGGACACCATTAGAGATGCATCATGTGGACACCATTAGAGATGCATCATGTGGACACCATTAGAGATGCATCATGTGGACACCATTAGAGATGCATCATGTGGACACCATTAGAGATACATCATGTGGACACCATTAGAGATACATCATGTGGACACCATTAGAGATACATCATGTAGGCACCATTAGAGATGCATCATGTAGGCACCATTAGAGATGCATCATGTGGACACCATTAGAGATACATCATGTGGACACCATTAGAGATACATCATGTGGACACCATTAGAGATACATCATGTGGACACCATTAGAGATACATCATGTGGACACCATTAGAGATGCATCATGTAGGCACCATTAGAGAGATACATCATGTGGACACCATTAGAGATGCATCATGTGGACACCATTAGAGATGCATCATGTAGGCACCATTAGAGAGATACATCATGTGGACACCATTAGAGATACATCATGTGGACACCATTAGAGATACATCATGTGGACACCATTAGAGATACATCATGTGGACACCATTAGAGATACATCATGTGGACACCATTAGAGATACATCATGTGGACACCATTAGAGATACATCATGTGGACACCATTAGAGATACATCATGTGGACACCATTAGAGATACATCATGTGGACACCATTAGAGATGCATCATGTGGACACCATTAGAGATGCATCATGTAGGCACCATTAGAGATGCATCATGTAGGCACCATTAGAGAGATACATCATGTGGGCACCATTAGAGAGATACATCATGTGGGCACCATTAGAGAGATACATCATGTGGGCACCATTAGAGATGCATCATGTGGACACCATTAGAGATGCATCATGTGGACACCATTAGAGATGCATCATGTAGGCACCATTAGAGAGATGCATCATGTAGGCACCATTAGAGATACATCATGTGGACACCATTAGAGATGCATCATGTGGGCACCATTAGAGATACATCATGTGGACACCATTAGAGATACATCATGTAGGCACCAGGCCTCTCCTCCTCACCTGATATGACCTCTAGCAGCAGCATGAGTTTCAGTCCGTCCCTGAAGTCCTCCTCGATGTTCTCGATCTGCGTTCCTGCTTTCCTCAGGTGGGAGTTACACCAGGCCGTGAACGTCTGGGGAGGAGAGGAGACATGAGTTAGTTACCACGGTGTCAGGCACAGTGCATAGAACAGAGTAGAGTAGGGTAGAGTAGAGTAGAGTAGGGTAGAGTAGAGTAGAGTAGAACAGAGTAGAGTAGAACAGAGTAGAGTAGAACAGAGTAGGGTAGAGTAGGGTAGAACAGAGTAGAGTAGAGTAGAGTAGAACAGAGTAGGGTAGAACAGAGTAGGGTAGAACAGAGTAGGGTAGGGTAGAACAGAGTAGGGTAGAACAGAGTAGGGTAGAACAGAGTAGAGTAGAACAGAGTAGAGTAGGGTAGAACAGAGTAGGGTAGAGTAGAGTAGGGTAGAGTAGAGTAGAACAGAGTAGGGTAGAGTAGAGTAGAACAGAGTAGGGTAGAACAGAGTAGAGTAGAGTAGAGTAGAACAGAGTAGAGTAGAACAGAGTAGGGTAGAGTAGAGTAGAGTAGAACAGAGTAGAACAGAGTAGGGTAGAACAGAGTAGGGTAGAACAGAGTAGGGTAGGGTAGAACAGAGTAGGGTAGAGTAGAACAGAGTAGGGTAGAGTAGAACAGAGTAGGGTAGAGTAGAACAGAGTAGGGTAGAGTAGAACAGAGTAGAGTAGAACAGAGTAGAGTAGAACAGAGTAGAGTAGAGTAGAACAGAGTAGAGTAGAACAGAGTAGAGTAGGGTAGAAAAGAGTAGAGTAGAGTAGAAAAGAGTAGGGTAGAGTAGAACAGAGTAGGGTAGAGTAGGGTAGAGTAGAGTAGAACAGAGTAGAGTAGAACAGAGTAGAGTAGAACAGAGTAGAGTAGAACAGAGTAGAGTAGAGTAGAACAGAGTAGAGTAGAACAGAGTAGAGTAGAGTAGAACAGAGTAGAGTAGAGTAGAACAGAGTAGGGTAGAACAGAGTAGGGTAGAGTAGAACAGAGTAGGGTAGAGTAGAACAGAGTAGGGTAGAGTAGAACAGAGTAGAGTAGAACAGAGTAGGGTAGGGTAGAGTAGAACAGAGTAGAGTAGAACAGAGTAGGGTAGAACAGAGTAGGGTAGAGTAGGGTAGAACAGAGTAGGGTAGAGTAGAACAGAGTAGAGTAGAACAGAGTAGAGTAGAACAGAGTAGGGTAGAGTAGAGTAGGGTAGAGTAGAGTAGGGTAGAGTAGAACAGAGTAGAGTAGAACAGAGTAGAGTAGAACAGAGTAGGGTAGAGTAGGGTAGAGTAGGGTAGGGTAGAGTAGAGTAGAGTAGAACAGTGAGCCTGTCTGTGTGTTGTTGTTGAGTTGCAGCAGCAGTTCCAGAGAATTCCCAGGCATTGCTGGCATGTTAGTAAGATAACTACCTGTTGATGGGAAACATCTGGGCAGGGCCCTCCCTCATCCCTCCCTCCAGCACTTCCTCCCTCCTTCCCCCTCTCTTTCTCCCTGCTTCCCTCCTTCCCCCTCTCTCTTTCCATACCTCTCCCACTCTCCCTCCCTCTCTCCCACCTTCTATCCCTCCCTCCTTCCCTCTCTCTCTCTCTCTCTCTCTCCCTCTCTCTCCCACTCTCCTTCATCCTTCTATCCCTCCTTCCCCCTCCCTCCCTCCCTCCCTCCTTTCCTCCCTCCTTTCCTCCCTTTATCTGCCCTTGCATCCCACGTTCCCTCCCTCCTTCCCCTGCCCTCTCTCTGTGCCTCCCTCCTTCCCTATCCCTCTCTCTCGCTCTCTCTCCCTCCCTCCCTGCCTACAACAGCCATCCACTCAACACACGAACGACCAAACGGGAGCTGGCATGAGTACTAGCCCCGCCATAACACTGTGCACCCTGCTGAGAGCCAACCCTTTATGAGAACCTGGGTTAATTACACACAGGGCCCAACGGCTGGCAGGCATACACACACTAGAGCAGAGCAGCAGAGAAACCCCAGCCTTTATGAAAGCAGCAGAGCAGAGAAACCCCAGCCTTTATGAAAGCAGCAGAGCAGAGAAACCCCAGCCTTTATGAAAGCCAGCAGAGCAGAGAAACCCCAGCCTTTATGAAAGCAGCAGAGCAGAGAAACCCCAGCCTTTATGAAAGCCAGCAGAGCAGAGAAACCCCAGCCTTTATGAAAGCCAGCAGAGCAGAGAAACCCCAGCCTTTATGAAAGCCAGCAGAGCAGAGAAACCCCAGCCTTTATGAAAGCCAGCAGAGCAGAGAAACCCCAGCCTTTATGAAAGCCAGCAGAGCAGAGAAACCCCAGCCTTTATGAAAGCAGCAGAGCAGAGAAACCCCAGCCTTTATGAAAGCCAGCAGAGCAGAGAAACCCCAGCCTTTATGAAAGCCAGCAGAGCAGAGAAACCCCAGCCTTTATGAAAGCCAGCAGAGCAGAGAAACCCCAGCCTTTATGAAAGCAGCAGAGCAGAGAAACCCCAGCCTTTATGAAAGCAGCAGAGCAGAGAAACCCCAGCCTTTATGAAAGCAGCAGAGCAGAGAAACCCCAGCCTTTATAAAAGCCAGCAGAGCAGAGAAACCCCAGCCTTTATGAAAGCCAGCAGAGCAGAGAAACCCCAGCCTTTATGAAAGCCAGCAGAGCAGAGAAACCCCAGCCTTTATGAAAGCAGCAGAGCAGAGAAACCCCAGCCTTTATAAAAGCCAGCAGAGCAGAGAAACCCCAGCCTTTATGAAAGCCAGCAGAGCAGAGAAACCCCAGCCTTTATGAAAGCCAGCAGAGCAGAGAAACCCCAGCCTTTATGAAAGCCAGCAGAGCAGAGAAACCCCAGCCTTTATGAAAGCAGCAGAGCAGAGAAACCCCAGCCTTTATGAAAGCCAGCAGAGCAGAGAAACCCCAGCCTTTATGAAAGCAGCAGAGCAGAGAAACCCCAGCCTTTATGAAAGCCAGCAGAGCAGAGAAACACCAGCCTTTATGAAAGCCAGCAGAGCAGAGAAACCCCAGCCTTTATGAAAGCCAGCAGAGCAGAGAAACCCCAGCCTTTATGAAAGCAGCAGAGCAGAGAAACCCCAGCCTTTATGAAAGCAGCAGAGCAGAGAAACCCCAGCCTTTATGAAAGCCAGCAGAGCAGAGAAACCCCAGCCTTTATGAAAGCCAGCAGAGCAGAGAAACCCCAGCCTTTATGAAAGCAGCAGAGCAGAGAAACCCCAGCCTTTATGAAAGCAGCAGAGCAGAGAAACCCCAGCCTTTATGAAAGCCAGCAGAGCAGAGAAACCCCAGCCTTTATGAAAGCCAGCAGAGCAGAGAAACCCCAGCCTTTATGAAAGCAGCAGAGCAGAGAAACCCCAGCCTTTATAGAAAGCCAGCAGAGCAGAGAAACCCCAGCCTTTATGAAAGCAGCAGAGCAGAGAAACCCCAGCCTTTATGAAAGCCAGCAGAGCAGAGAAACCCCAGCCTTTATAAAAGCCAGCAGAGCAGAGAAACCCCAGCCTTTATAAAAGCCAGCAGAGCAGAGAAACCCCAGCCTTTATGAAAGCCAGCAGAGCAGAGAAACCCCAGCCTTTATGAAAGCAGCAGAGCAGACAAACCCCAGCCTTTATAAAAGCCAGCAGAGCAGAGAAACCCCAGCCTTTATGAAAGCCAGCCGAGCAGAGAAACCCCAGTCTTTATGAAAGCCAGCAGAGCAGAGAAACCCCAGCCTTTATGAAAGCAGCAGAGCAGACAAACCCCAGCCTTTATGAAAGCCAGCAGAGCAGAGAAACCCCAGCCTTTATGAAAGCCAGCAGAACCAGCCTGTTACATGTGTTCCATGGAAGAGGAAAAGCCACTTGAAAGCCCTGGTGGCTGGTGAGTTGGCTGGTTGGGAGTGGAACTCACCTCAACGGAAAGGGAGTGGCTAATTATAACATATAGCCTATCCATAAACAGATGTGGTAGGGCCAAGAACAGGTTTCAGATGTGTGTGTGTGTGTGTGTGTGTGTGTGTGTGTGTGTCAACATCACACGGTTGTGCTGGGAGCAGCTAACCAACCAAGCAACCAACCAAACCCAGCTCTTCTGGAGAAAGAGAGGAGCGGTGGCATGGACAGTCACTGAAGATGTCACCAAATGTAAAAGGAGAAGCCACTGGAGAGGCTGTGTCCTATGTTGACGTTCAGAGAGCTATATGCTACTGCTGAGCAGCTTGCTACTACTTCTGAGCAACTGCTACAAAGACTTGTCTGTAGCCTGCTGCCTTCCTCAAGCTTCACCAGCGATCTCTCTCTCTCTCTCTCTCTCTTCCTCTGTCTCTCTTTCCCCCTCTGTCTCTCTCCCCCTCTCGCCCTGCACCTCTGTCTCTCCCCCTCTGTCTCTCTCCCCCCTCTGTCTCTCCCCCCTCTGTCTCTCTCCCCCTCTCGCCCTGCACCTCTGTCTCTCCCCCTCTGTCTCTCTCCATCGCTCTCTCTCCCTCTGTCTCTCCCTCTCCCCCTCTGTCTCGCCCCACCCTCTGTCTCTCTCCCCCCTCTCTCTCCCCCTCTGTCTCTCTCCCCCCTCTCTCTCCCCCTCTGTCTCTCTCCCCCTCTGTCTCTCCCCCTCTCCCCCCTCTGTCTCTCCCCCTCTCCCCCCTCTGTCTCTCTCCCCCCTCTGTCTCTCCCCCTCGGTCTCTCCCTCTCCCCCCTCTGTCTCTCTCCCCCTCTGTCTCTCTCCCCCTCTGTCTCTCCCCCTCTCCCCCCTCTGTCTCTCCCCCTCTCCCCCCTCTGTCTCTCTCCCCCCCTGTCTCTCTCCCCCCCTGTCTCTCTCCCCCCCTCTGTCTCTCTCCCCCCCTCTGTCTCTCTCCCCCCCTCTGTCTCTCCCTCTCCCCCCTCTGTCTCTCCCTCTCCCCCCTCTGTCTCTCCCTCTCCCCCCTCTGTCTCTCCCTCTCCCCCCTCTGTCTCTCCCTCTCCCGCTCTTTCTCTCTCTCCACCTCTGTCTCTCTCCCCCTGCACCTCTGTCTCTCTCCCCCCTCTGTCTCTCCCTCTCTCTCTCCCCCTCTGTCTCTCCCCCTCTCCCCCTCTGTCTCTCCCCCTCTCCCCCCTCTGTCTCTCTCCCCCCCTGTCTCTCTCCCCCCCTCTGTCTCTCTCCCCCCTCTGTCTCTCTCCCCCCCTCTGTCTCTCCCTCCCCCCTCTGTCTCTCCCTCTCCCCCTCCCCCCTCTGTCTCTCCCTCTCTCTCTCCCCCCCCTGTCTCTCCCTCTCTCTCTCTCCCCCCTCTGTCTCTCCCTCTCTCTCTCCCCCCCTCTGTCTCTCTCCCCCCCTCTGTCTCTCCCTCTCCCCCTCCCCCCCTCTGTCTCTCTCCCCCCTCTGTCTCTCCCTCTCTCTCTCCCCCCTCTGTCTCTCCCTCTCCCCCTCCCCCCTCTGTCTCTCCCTCTCCCCCTCCCCCCTCTGTCTCTCCCTCTCCCCCTCCCCCCTCTGTCTCTCCCTCTCTCCCTCTCCCCCTCCCCCCTCTGTCTCTCCCTCTCTCTCTCCCCCCTCTGTCTCTCCCTCTCCCCCTCCCCCCTCTCTCTCCCTCTCCCCCTCCCCCCTCTGTCTCTCCCTCTCCCCCTCCCCCCTCTGTCTCTCCCTCTCTCCCTCTCCCCCTCCCCCCTCTGTCTCTCCCTCTCTCTCTCCCCCCTCTGTCTCTCCCTCTCTCTCTCCACCTCTGTCTCTCTCCCCCTGCACCTCTGTCTCTCTCCCCCCTCTGTCTCTCCCTCTCCCCCTCCCCCCTCTGTCTCTCCCTCTCCCCCCTCTGTCTCCCTCCCCCCTCTGTCTCTCCCTCTCCCCCTCCCCCCTCTGTCTCTCCCTCCCCCCTCTGTCTCTCTCTCCCTCCCCCCTCTGTCTCTCCCTCTCTCCCTCCCCCCTCTGTCTCTCCCTCTCCCCCACTGTAGGTCACTCAGGCCGTTTGGCAGCAGCAACAGACATCAAACCAGCCCTGGCCTGGCAGCCATCCTCACGATCACATGACTGAGTGTTGTGGTCAGCGTTCTCCTGGCCTGACGGTGCAGTCGGTTCAAAGGGCCGTCCAGCTGGGCTGGTTGAGGCCTTATGCTCCACGGGAAGCAGAGAGGACTAAGTAAGTAGTAAAGTGTAGTAAAGTGTAGTAAAGTGTAGCAGAAGGCACAATATACCATACACTCTTAGAAAAAAAGGGTTCTTTGAGGTTCTATATAGACCTTTTTGGTTCTTTAAGGTTCTATATAGACCTTTTTGGTTCTTTGGATGAGATTAAAAGAATCCATTACTAAAAAAAAAAGGTTCTATATGTGAAGGCCAAGAACCTTGAGGGTTCTACCCCAGAGAGTAATGGAGATTTTAGAAAACAACAGCTAACAAAAGCTAACCCAGTCACATCAAACTCTGAAATGACAGATAACTAGCTCCCTTTTCATTTGTTTGAACTGTTTTGCATTGACATTTCTATCCATATTAGCGCTGCTGCTGCTGCATGATTTAACCTGGTCAGAGAAATGGCTAACTGGTTAACGACAACGTTAACTCTACTATATCTGGGGGGGGGGGTCGAATTCATATTTTTCAACATCGCCGAGGTTCGGATATGCAAACGGGAAGGTTCATACAAACCTGTGCTGTTGCAAATGAAATGCCAGCTAGAAACACAAGGAAATAATGTGTTTAATTAAAGCATAGGGGTTCTATATATCAAATGGGTTCTATGTAGTTCTATATATATTTATATATATATATATATAAAAAGGGGTTGTATATATCAAATGGGTTCTATGTAGTTCTATATATATAAAAGGGGTTCTATATATCAAATGGGTTCTATGTAGTTCTATATATCAAATGGGATCTATACAGTTCTATATATGAAATGGGTTCTATGTAGTTCTATTTATATTAAAGGGGTTCTATATATCAAAGTAGTTGTATATAGTTCTATATATCAAAGTAGTTATATATAGTTCTATATATCAAAGGTGTTCTATATAGTTCTATATTTCAAAGGGGTTCTATATATCAAAGTAGTTCTATATAGTTCTATATATCAAAGGGGTTATATATAGTTCTATATATCAAAGGTGTTCTATATAGTTCTATATTTCAAAGGGGTTCTATATATCAAAGTAGTTCTATATAGTTCTATATATCAAAGGGGTTCTATCTATCAAAGGGGTTCTATCAATCAAAGGGGTTCTATACTCTGTCTATAAAAAAAGTGGTCAGATGAAGTAGATGCTAAGCTACAGGACTGTTTTGCACAGACTGGAATATGTTCCGGGATTCTTCCGATGGCATTGAGGAGTACACCACATGAGTCACTGGCTTTATCAATAAGTGCATCGAGGACGTCATCCCCACAGTGACTGTACGTACATACCCCAACCAGAAGCCATGGATTACAGGCAACATTCACACTGACCTAAAGGGTAGAGCTGCCGTTTTCAAGGAGCGGGACTCTAACCCGGAAGCTTATAAGAAATCCCGCTATGCCTTCCGACGAACCATCAAACAGGCAGAGCGTCAATACAGGACTAAGATCGAACCGTACTATACCGGCTCTGACGCTGGTCGGATGTGGCAGGGCTTGCAAACCATTACAGACTACAAAGGGAAGCACAGCCGAGAGCTGCCCAGTGACACGAGCCTACCTAGACGAGCTAAATAACTTCTATGCTCGCTTCGAGGCAAGTAACACTGAAACATACCTGAGAGCACCAGCTGTTCTGGACGACTGTGTGATCACGCTCTCCGTAGCCGATGTGAGTAAGACCTTTAAACATGTCAACATTCACAAGGCCGCAGGGCCAGACGGATTACCAGGACGTGTACCAACTGGCAAGTGTCTTCACTGATATTTTCAACCTTTCCCTATCTGAGTCTGTAATACCAACATGTTTCAAGAAGACCACCATAGTCCCTGTGCCCAAGGACACTAAGGTAACCTGCCTAAATGTCTACCGACCCGTAGCACTCACGTCTGTAGCCATGAAGTGCTTTGAAAGGCTGGTCATGGCTCACATCAACACCATTATCCCAGAAACCCTAGATCCACTCCAATTTGCATACCGCCCTAACAGATCCACAGATGACGCAATCTCTATGTGAGAATGCTATTCATTGACTACAGCTCAGCGTTCAACACCATAGTGCCCTCAAAGCTCATCACTAAGCTAAGGACCCTGGGACTAAACACCTCCCTCTGCAACTGGATCCTGGACTTCCTGATGGGCCGCCCCCAGGTGGTAAGGTAAGTAACAACTCATCTGCCACCCTGATCCTCAACCTCAGGGGTGCGTGCTCAGTCTCCTCCTGTACTCTCTGTTTACTCATGACTGCATGGCCAGGCACGACTACAACACCATAATTAAGTTTGCTGATGACACAACAGTGGTAGACCTGATCACCGACAATAATGAGACAGCCTATAGGGAGAAGGTCAGAGACCTGACCGTGGGGTGCAAGGACAACAACCTCTCCCTCAATGTGATCAAGACTAAGGAGATTATTGTGGACTGCAGGAAAAGGAGGACCGAACACGCCCCCATTCTCATCGATGGGGCTGTAGTGGAGCAGGTTGAGAGCTTCAAGTTCTTTGGTGTCCACATCACCAACAAACTAACATGGTCCATGCACACCAAGACAGTCGTGAAGAGGGCACGACAAAACCTATTCCCACTCCCGAGACTGAAAAGATTTGGCATGGGTCCTCAGATCCTCAAAAGGTTCTACAACTGCACCATTGAGAGCATCCTGACTGGATGCATCACTGCCTGGTATGGCAACTGCTCGGCCTCCGACCGCAAGGCACTACAGAGGGTAGTGCGTACGGCCCAGTACATCACCGGGGCCAAGCTTCCTGCCATCCGGGACCTCTATACCAGGTGGTGTCAGAGGAAGGCCTAAATATTGTCAGAAACTCCTGCCACCCTAGTCATAGACTGTTCTCTCTGCTTCCGCACAACAAGCAGTACCGGAGCGCCAAGTGTAGGTCCAAGAGGCTTCTAAACAGCTTCTACCTCCAAGCCATAAGACTCCTGAACACCTAATCAAATGGCTACCCAGACTATTTGCATGCCCTCCCCCCCATTCTATGCTGCTGCTACTCTGTTAACATCTATGCATAGTCACTTTCATAAGTCTACCTACATGTACATATTACCTCAATTACCTTGACACCGGTGCCCTGCACATTGACTCTGTCCCAGTATCCACTGTATATAGCCTCCACATTGACTCTGTCCCAGTATCCACTGTATATAGCCTCCACATTGACTCTGTCCCAGTATCCACTGTATATAGCCTCCACATTGACTCTGTCCCAGTATCCACTGTATATAGCCGCCACATTGACTCTGTCCCAGTATCCACTGTATATAGCCTCCACATTGACTCTGTCCCAGTATCCACTGTATATAGCCTCCACATTGACTCTGTCCCAGTATCCACTGTATATAGCCTCCACATTGACTCTGTCCCAGTATCCACTGTATATAGCCTCCACATTGACTCTGTCCCAGTATCCACTGTATATAGCCTCCACATTGACTCTGTCCCAGTATCCACTGTATATAGCCTCCACATTGACTCTGTCCCAGTATCCACTGTATATAGCCTCCACATTGACTCTGTCCCAGTATCCACTGTATATAGCCTCCACATTGACTCTGTCCCAGTATCCACTGTATATAGCCTCCACATTGACTCTGTCCCAGTATCCACTGTATATAGCCTCCACATTGACTCTGTCCCAGTATCCACTGTATATAGCCCCGCTATTGTTATTTACTGCTGCTCTATAATGATTTGTTATAAATTCTTATCTCTTACTTTTCCTTTTGTAGGTATTTTCTTAACTGCATTGTTGGTTAAGGGCTTGTTAATAAGCATTTCACTGTAAAGTCTACACTTGTTCTATTTCGGCGTATGTAACAAATAAAATTTGATTTAGATTTTTTAACATTTTGTTGATGTACAGAAGTTGTATGAATTTTGTATCCATCGCCCCTGGAGTCTGTACCCAGAGAGAAAGCACATGGTTTGATCCTCTCTCCCACCCTCTAAAACGGTAGGATGATTATTTTTTTCCCTTGCTGTGTTGGTTCTAGTAGAATTGGGTGGCGGTCAGGACACAACAAGGTCCGCTCTCCTCTCACTCACGTTACTGCAGCGCTCTCTCAACACACACAATATATATATTTATTTTTTAAACAGAAATGCCATGGCAGCCGCAGAGCAATTTAGAAGTACCACAAAAACCTCACGACCAATACATTTTAACCAGTGATATGTAAGTTATACTGCGAACATGGCAACTCAGAACGCTAGCTAATCCTGGGGGGGGGGGGGGGGGGGGGTTGCTATGACAACCGCAAAACGCCTGTTTAAATAAACCTACAAATAAACAGGCTTGGCTGCACTGGGAGGGTGTGTGTGTGTGTGTGTGTGTGTGAGGGTGTGTGTGGGTGTGTGTGAGGGTGTGTGTGTGTGGGTGTGTGTGTGTGAGGGTGTGTGTGTGTGGGTGTGTGTGTGTGTGAGGGTGTGTGTGTGTGGGTGTGAGGGTGTGTGTGTGAGGGTGTGTGTGAGGGTGTGTGTGAGGGTGGGTGTGTGTGAGGGTGGGTGTGTGTGTGTGTGTGTGTGTGTGTGTGAGGGTGTGTGTGTGTGGGTGTGTGTGTGTGTGTGAGGGTGTGTGTGAGGGTGGGTGTGTGTGAGGGTGTGTGTGTGTGTGTGTGGGAATCGTGCTACACCGTGGAGTGGCTATGTAAAAAAATTACACCAAGAGGATACTGTTCCCTCCTTCCACATTCACATAGCCTACAGTATGTATACTCACACCTCTCACTACCACCCACTACATTCACACATTCCACAGTATACACACTCTTAGATACACCCTTTACTCTGTATTAATATCGATTTGTAAAGGTTCCCCAAACCCACAGTTCGATACAGCGGGGGAAAAATGTAATATCAACAGTTACTGTAGAACATTTCTGTTTATTTAAGAAAATACAATAGTGTTCGGTATTCCTGATTGTGAAAACACACGATTACTTATCAACAAAAAAAAACAACAGTAAAATAAAGTGCGATATGCTCTGACATCTTATGTCTGTTGTCTATGATGTTTTCTTACAAAGAGGAGAAAAGAGGCACACTTGTGTAACTCTCATAAAAGGGTATATAGCTCGCTACTTCTCACTCCAGTGGTAATGTGGTGGGTAATGTGATGGGTAATGTGGTGGGTAATGTGATGGGTAATGTGTTGGGTAATGTGGTGGGTAATGTGGTGGGTAATGTGATGGATAATGTGTTGGGTAATGTGGTGGGTAATGTGGTGGGTAATGTGATGGATAATGTGATGGGTAATGTGATGGGTAATGTAATGGGTAATGTGGTGGGTAATGTGATGGGCTGTCCACTGTAGCCCTGGAGGTCCATTGATACAAGCATGAGCTTGTAATGTTTTTAAAAAATAGTATAACTGCCTTCATTTTGCTGGAAACCCAGGAAGAGTAGCTGCTGTCTTGGCAGGAACTAATGGGGATCCTTAATAAATCCAAATCCACAAGTTATGACATGACTTGACCCAAAACCATTTGTTGCCATTAGAGTGGTAGATGGCAGACAGTGTGGTGGGATGTGGCGGCGCCTGCTATGGTGGTCTAATGCACTACAGCAGAGGTTCTTCAACGTTTTCAGCTCCAGTCCCAAATTTAGAAATTGACCGTTGTCTCGTGACCCAAATCGTCCTCCAACGACCAAAATTTAAAATAAATAGTATGCGATTACAGATGTATTCTCATACCTCGCGACCGGCCCAGCTCTAGCATGCCCAGGGCCCACTTTGGGTCCCGACCCGTAGTTTTAGAAACCCTCCACTAAAGCAGTGTTGTTGTACAGCAGCATACCACCCTACATCCCACTGCTGGCTTACCGAAGACGTGGATGTTGATTTAAGGCAGCCCTCCGCACCTCTCTGATTCAGAGGGGTTGGGTTAAATGAGGAAGACACATTTCAGTTGTACAACTGACTAGGTATCCCCCCCATTCCCTTTGCTTCTGAAGCTAAGCAGGGTTGGTCCTGGTCAGTCCCTAGATGTCAGACCAGATGCTGCTGGAAGTAGTGTTGGAGGGCCAATAGGAGGCACCCTTTCCTCTCGTTTCAAAAAATATCCCAATTCCCCAGGGCAGTGATTGGGGACATTGCCCTGAGTAGGGTGCAGTCTTTCAGATGGGACGTTAAACAGACGTCCTGACTTTCTGTGGTCACTAAAGATCCCATGGTTCTTATTGTAAGAGTAGGGGTGTTAACTCCGGTGTCCTGGCTAAATTCCCAATCTGTCACTCATACCATCATGGTCACCTAATCATCCCAACTTCCAATTGGCTCATTCCTTCCCCCTCCTCTCCCCTGTAACTATTCCCCAGGTCGTTGCTGTAAATGAGAATGTGTTCTCAGTCAACTTACATGGTAAAATAAGGGTTAAATAAAAACATTTAAAAAAATGTAAAGTACTGTTGGAATCCTTGGGATGTCCAAACTCTGACATTACCCCACTGAAGTTGGAATGTAAAATGTTTAAGGTTAGGGTTATGTTTAAGGTAAAGATTTATGTTTAAGGTAAAGGGTTATGTTTAAGGGTAAAGGGGTTATGTTTAAGGTAAAGGGTTATGTTTAAGGTAAAGGGTTATGTTTAAGGTAAAGGGTAGGAGGTTAGAGTTAAGGTAAGGGTTATGTTTAAGGTAAAGGGTTATGTTTAAGGTAAAGGGTTATGTTTAAGGTAAAGGGTTATGTTTAAGGTAAAGGGTTATGTTTAAGGTAAAGGGTAGGAGTTAGAGTTAAGGTAAGGGTTATGTTTAATGTTAGGGTTATATTTAAGGTAAAGGGTAGGAGTTAGAGTTAAGGTAAGGGTTATGTTTAATGTTAGGGTTATGTTTAAGGTAAAGGGTAGGAGTTAGAGTTAAGGTAAAGGGTTATGTTTAAGGTAAAGGGTTATGTTTAATGTTAGGGTTATGTTTAAGGTAAAGGGTTATGTTTAAGGTAAAGGGTTATGTTTAAGGTAAAGGGTTATGTTTAAGGTAAAGGGTTATGTTTAATGTTAGGGTTATGTTTAAGGTAAAGGGTAGGAGTTAGAGTTAAGGTAAGGGTTATGTTTAAGGTAAAGGGTTATGTTTAAGGTAAAGGGTAGGAGTTAAAGTTAAGGTAAGGGACTTCCCAAGGAACCCAGATAGCAGGAATCCTCAGGAGAGGCCACAACAACTTTGTGTTCTTTCAGACTGGACTCAGCAGTACTTCCTCACATGGCCCCTGCCCCCTTCACAATACAACTCTATTAGCAACCACCAGCAGATGTGCCACCACATACAGGAAGCAGCACAGGGTCAGTTTCACAAAGTACAAACCTAATTTCAGTTCAGTGAGAACTGAGAATTGACACGAGTTGGAAACAGCAGATGAGTGAAAAATAGAAGATTCACATGCTTTTTCAGTAAGAACAGGGCCAGCAACAAATAACTAAAAACCCCTGCCAGCACTTTACACAGACGCAGGGCCTGGCTGGCTGGCTAGTCAAGGGCCCTCACAACACCACAGCAGTGGAGCAGGGCCCGGCTGGCTGGCTAGTCAAGGGCCCTCACAACACCACACACACACACACACACACACACACACTTCCCTGTTGCTGTGTCAGATCAGCAGCCATAAGAACTGGAGCATAAAATAATGGAGAGGGTGGTTGGCCTGAGGAGGTGATTGTTGAGGAGGAGATGGTAGAGGAGGAGATGGTAGAGGAGGAGATGGTAGAGGAGGAGATGGTAGAGGAGGTGATGGTTGAGATGGTGATTGTAGAGATGGTGATTGTAGAGGAGGTGATTGTAGAGGAGGTGATGTAGAGGAGGTGATGTAGAGGAGGTGATGGTAGAGGAGGTGATTGTAGAGGAGGTGGATGGTAGAGGAGGAGATGGTAGAGGAGGAGATGGTAGAGGAGGAGATGGTAGAGGAGGAGATGGTAGAGGAGGAGATGGTAGAGGAGGAGATGGTAGAGGAGGAGATGGTAGAGGAGGAGATGGTAGAGGAGGTGATTGTAGAGGAGGAGATGGTAGAGGAGGAGATGGTAGAGGAGGAGATGGTAGAGGAGGAGATGGTAGAGAGTGTTGAACAGTGATTCATCAGTAAAGCTCTGATAACAGTTAACAGTCCCCTATGAGCCAACAGCTTTTATCACAATAATATATTTAAGCAATAAGGAGGTCTAGTATACTGGCCATATACCACGGCTAATGGCTGTTCTTAGGCACGACGTGAAGCGGAGTGATATACTTAAGCAAAAAGGCACGAGGGTGTGTAGCATATTGCCAATATACCACGGCTAATGGCTGTTCTTAGGCACGACGTCAACGTGGAGTGCCTGGATACAGGCCTTGGCCGTGGTATATTGGCCATATACCACAAACCCCCAACGTAATTAGAGCAGTATAAATAAACGTTTTGTCATACCTGTGGTAAACCGTCTGATACACCACGGCTGTAAGCCAATCAGCATTCAGGGCTCAAAACCAACCAGTTTATAATGGCCAATATACCACAAACCCTGGAGTTGCCTTATTGCTTAAATATACTATTAACAAACTAGCTGTTTACTACTCTACAGTCGTAGTACTAATGGGTGACTAAGTATCACCACAGAGCCATCCATCTGTGGGGAATTCAATAATACGAGCTGAAGCCTATAGAGCTGTCTGAACTCTATTCTAACTCACTGCTGAAACTACACTGCAGGGTGGATCAGACGATCAATGTGCTGACTGAGCCACACACACACACACACACACACACACAACTGAGCTTTGTCCCAGTTTAGAAAGAGAGAGGAAGGCCAAAAAAAGATAATCAAGGACAACAACCACCCGAGCCACTGCCTGTTCACCCCGCTATCATCCAGAAGGCGAGGTCAGTACAGGTGAATCAAAGCTGGGACAGAGAGACTGAAAAACAGCTTCTATCTCAAGGCCTCACTCAGTCTGCTCCCCTATGGAGAGGAGGAGGGCCAGGCCTCACTCAGTCTGCTCCCCTATGGAGAGGAGGAGGGCCAGGCCTCACTCAGTCTGCTCCCCTCTGGAGAGGAGGAGGGCCAGGCCTCACTCAGTCTGCTCCCCTCTGGGGGGGGGGCCGGCCCCCAGCGCCCCCAGGGAGGAGGAGGGCCAGGCCTCACTCAGTCTGCCCCCTGGGGGGGGGGCCGGCCCCTCAGCGCCCCCTGGAGAGGAGGAGGGCCAGGCCTCACTCAGTCTGCTCCCCTCTGGAGAGGAGGAGGGCCAGGCCTCACTCAGCGCTCCCTGGGGGGGGGGCCGGCCTCCCGCGCTCCCCTGGAGAGGAGGAGGGCCAGGCCTCACTCAGCGCTCCCCTGGGGGGGGGGCCGGCCTCCCGCGCTCCCCTGGAGAGGAGGAGGGCCAGGCCTCACTCAGTCTGCTCCCCTATGGAGAGGAGGAGGGCCAGGCCTCACTCAGTCTGCCCCCTGGGGGGGGGGCCGGCCCCTCAGCGCCCCCCTGGAGAGGAGGAGGGCCAGAGAAGTTAGTCCACCTCAAAGAATGCCCCGTCATCGGATTCCTCCCCTCGGTCGTTGATTTCCCACAATGCTCTCTGTTCTGTCCTGGCTACGGGCTACAGTCCACTCTCAACAAAAGAGAAACAGAACAGAGACAGACAGGCACACAGACAGACAGACAGACAGACAGGTCAGTAACCTTTATATGTGTCCTGTCTGTCTGTCTGTCTGTCTGTCTGTCTGCTTCCAGAACTAGGGCCATGATTCACCACCCTATTCATAATGTAATGTATACTTCATTACCACACACACACACACACACACACACACACACACACACACACACACACACACACACACACACACACTGCATACTCCAATGTATTACATGACAACCTGATTTCCATTGCCTTTAGCTCCTGACCTCTATATTAATACAGGGTTGTGTGTGTGTCTGTGTGTGTGTGTGTGTGTGTGTGTGTGGTCTGGCTCTGTGTCATAGTGGATCCAGACCAGTTCTAAATCTCACTGGGCCCCCGACCCCGTCACGCTGCCTTGCCCCTGCCTCGTTAAGACTGATGGGTCACACACACATCAAAACGCACAAACGAACACATTGATTATTGATTAGATGTACTACTACCACCATTTACACATGGATTATTGATTGCCATTACCATTAGTATCTGTTTATCCTCCCACTGGTCACTATTACTCCAGTCTACATATACAGTACGAGTTGAAAGGTTGGACACACCTACTCATTCAAGGGTTTTTCTTTATTTTTACTACTTTCTACATTGTAGAATAATAGTGAAGACATCAAAACTATGAAATAACACATATGGAATCATGTAGTAACCCCCCCCCAAAAGTGTTAAACAAATCAAAATATATTTTATATTTGAGATACTTCAAAGTAGCCACCCTTTGCCTTGATGAAAGCTTTGCAGACTCTTGGTATTCTCTCAGGATAGATTCTCTCAACCAGCTTCATGAGGTAGTCACCTGGAATGCATTTCAATTAACAGGTGAGCCTTCTTAAAAGTTAATTTGTGGAATTTGGTTCATTCTTATACAGAAGATAGCCCTATTTGGTAAAAGACCAAGTCCATATTATGGCAAGAACCGCTCAAATAAGCAACGAGAAACGACAGTCCATCGTTACTTTAAGACATGAAGGTCAGTCAATACGGAACATTTAAAGAACTTTGAAACTTTCTTCAAGTGCAGTCGCAAAAACCATCAAGCGCTATGATGAAACTGGCTCTCATGAGGACCGCCACAGGAAAGGAAGACCCAGAGTTACCTCTGCTGCAGAGGATACGTTCAAATAAACACTTCAGAGTTGCAAATAAACGCTTCAGAGTTCAAGTAACAGACACATGTCAACATCAACTGTTCAGAGGAGACTGTGTGAATCAGGCCTTCATGGTTGAATTGCTGCAAAGAAACCACTACTAAAGGACACCAATAATAAGAAGAGACTTGTTGGGCCAAGAAACATGAGCAATGGACATTAGATCGGTCTGATGAGGGCACTGTCTTTGTGAGACACAGAGTAGGTAAATGGATGATCTCTGCATGTGTGGTTCCCACCATGAAGCATGGAGGAGGAGGTGTGATGGTGTGGGGGTGCTTGTCAGTGATTTATTTAGAATTCAAGGCACACTTAACCAGCATGGCTACCACAGCATTCTGCAGTGATACGCAATTTGTAAGTCGCTCTGGATAAGAGCGTCTGCTAAATGACTTAAATGTAAATGTAAATACGCCATCCCATCTGGTTTGTGCTTAGTGGGACTATCACTTGTTTTTCAACAGGCCAATGACCCAACACACCTCCAGGCTGTGTAAGAGCTATTTGACCAAGAAGGAGAGTGATGGAGCGCTGCATCAGATGACCTGGCCTCCACAATCACCCGACCTCAACCCAATTGAGATGGTTTAGGATGAGTTGGACCCAGAGTGAAGGAAAAGCAGCCAACAAGTGCTCAACATATCTGGTAACTCCTTCAAGACTGTTGGAAAAGCATTCCTCATGAAGCTGGTTGAGAGAATGCCAAGAGTGTGCAAAGCTGTCATCAAGGCAAAGGGTGTCTACTTGGAAGAATATAAAATAAAAAATATATTTTGAATTGTTTAACACTTTTTTGGTTCCTACATGGTTCCATATGGGTGATTTCATAGTGTTGATGTCTTCACTATTATTCTGTAGAAAATAGTAAAAATAAAGAAAAACCCTTGAATGAGTAGGTGTGTCCAAACTTTCGACTGGTACTGTATATATTACCATTATAATTTTACCATTAGTGTATTCAGACCCCTTCACTTTTTCCACATTTTTTTTAGGCTACAAACTTATTCTAAAATTGATTCAATATATTTTTTCCCTATTCAATCTACACACAATACCCCATAATGACAAAGCGAAAACAGGTTTAGAAATTTTAGCAAATGTATAAATAAAAAAACAGAAAGACCTTATTTACATAAGTATTCAGGCCCTTTGCTATGAGGCTCGAAATTGAGCTCAGGTGCATCCTGTTTCCATTGATCATCCTTGAGATGTTTCTACAACTTGGAGTCCACCTCTGATAAATTCAATTGATTGGACATGATTTGGAAAGGCACACACCTGTCTATATAAGGTCCCACAGTTGACAGTGCATGTCAGAGCAAAAACCAAGCCATGAGGTCGAAGGAATTGTCCGTAGAGCTCCGATAAAGGATTGTGTTGAGACACAGATCTGGGGAAGGGTACCAATACATTTCTGCAGCATTGAAGGTCCCCAAGAACACAGTGGCCTCCATCATTCTTAAATGGAAGAAGTTTGGAACCACCAAGACTCTTCCTAGAGCTGGCCGCCCGGCCAAACTGAGCAATCGGGTGAGAAGGGCCTTGGTCAAGGAAGTGACCAAGAACCCAATGGTCACTCAGAGAGCTCCAGAGTATCACTGTGGAGATGGGAGAACATTCCAGAAGGACAAGCATCTCTGCAGCACTCCACCAATCAGGCCTTTATGGTAGAGTGGCAAGTATATTAAGGTTAAAATATTGTAGAGAACAATCTAATTTATAATGACATAGGGCAAAGAAAACTACGTTTTGACATTCATTTTATAGCACCGTCTTGAATTGTCCCGTTTTTGTCTACATTGTACAGCAGTGAGTCAAAGCCCTACAATATAGCATCATTGACTTGAATGAAGAGACCTATTCTCCACATTCTAGTTCTGTGAGTACTACTGTTGCCACAACATGGAAATATACCAGAGTTTTGGCGCAGCTACAGCTACATACACAACTGCCTCTAGTGACAATACTACTGTAGCTAGCTAGTCAGCACAGCTGGATGCATTTATTATATGATTTTAGAATGTAAAAGGTTTTTCTCCTCTCCTCCTTACGATGTAGTGCCAAATATTTACAAAGCTACCCTGACCTCCTCGCCAAGCTACCCAGACCTCCTCGCCAAGCTACCCAGACCTCCTCGCCAAGCTACCCAGACCTCCTCCTCGCCAAGCTACCCTGACCTCCTCCTCGCCAAGCTACCCTGACCTCCTCCTCGCCAAGCTACCCTGACCTCCTCCTCGCCAAGCTACCCTGACCTCCTCCTCGCCAAGCTACCCTGACCTCCTCCTCGCCAAGCTACCGAAACCTCCTCGCCAAGCTACCCTGACCCCTCCTCGCCAAGCTACCCTGACCTCCTCGCCAAGCTACCCAGACCTCCTCGCCAAGCTACCCAGACCTCCTCGCCAAGCTACCCAGACCTCCTCCTCGCCAAGCTACCCAGACCTCCTCCTCGCCAAGCTACCCAGACCTCCTCCTCGCCAAGCTACCCAGACCTCCTCCTCGCCAAGCTACCCTGACCTCCTCCTCGCCAAGCTACCCAGACCTCCTCCTCGCCAAGCTACCCTGACCTCCTCCTCGCCAAGCTACCCTGACCTCCTCGCCAAGCTACCCTGACCTCCTCCTCGCCAAGCTACCCTGACCTCCTCGCCAAGCTACCCTGACCTCCTCGCCAAGCTACCCTGACTCCTCCTCGCCAAGCTACCCTGACCTCCTCGCCAAGCTACCCAGACCTCCTCGCCAAGCTACCTATCTGGAAAGACTTTCTCTGTAGTTACATGTAAACTCTGTCCCTTTGGTGGTGAGAGATAGAGACATGTCTTCCTTAAGTTATAACTGCACAGTCAGTGTGTACAGTGCACACATTTGACTCTTTAAACAGTGCATTCTGTTATCTGACTGGAGAGTTTCTGTTATGCCACCGGGACATTGATGCAAATATTCACCTCAGTCCTTTTCTCAGGTCCATATTTAGACATAAATTAGTAATGGGTTGTAAACAAGCAAGGGTGTAAACAACTTTTGTTGTACTTACTTGGGACTATTTAGCGACTGACGACTTGGCATGTTTGTCCACTAACTCACGCATAGCATACTGTACTACAGGAACTAACTCAGACATAGTGTACTGTACTGTACTCCAGGAACTAACTCAGGCATAGTGAACTGTACTGTACTCCAGGAACTAACTCAGGCATAGTGAACTGTACTGTACTCCAGGAACTAACTCAGGCATAGTGTACTGTACTCCAGGAACTAACTCAGACATAGTGAACTGTACTCCAGGAACTAACTCAGGCATAGTGAACTGTACTGTACTCCAGGAACTAACTCAGACATAGTGAACTGTACTGTACTCCAGGAACTAACTCAGGCATAGTGTACTGTACTACAGGAACTAACTCAGACATAGTGAACTGTACTCCAGGAACTAACTCAGGCATAGTGAACTGTACTGTACTACAGGAACTAACTCAGGCATAGTGTACTGTACTCCAGGAACTAACTCAGGCATAGTGTACTGTACTCCAGGAACTAACTCAGACATAGTGAACTGTACTGTACTCCAGGAACTAACTCAGACATAGTGAACTGTACTGTACTCCAGGAACTAACTCAGACATAGTGAACTGTACTCCAGGAACTAACTCAGACATAGTGAACTGTACTGTACTACAGGAACTAACTCAGGCATAGTGTACTGTACTGTACTCCAGGAACTAACTCAGGCATAGTGAACTGTACTGTACTCCAGGAACTAACTCAGGCATAGTGAACTGTACTGTACTCCAGGAACTAACTCAGACATAGTGAACTGTACTGTACTCTAGGAACTAACTCAGGCATAGTGTACTGTACTACAGGAACTAACTCAGACAGTGTACTGTACTCCAGGAACTAACTCAGGCATAGTGTACTGTACTGTACTCCAGGAACTAACTCAGACATAGTGTACTGTACTCCAGGAACTAACTCAGGCATAGTGAACTGTACTGTACTCCAGGAACTAACTCAGGCATAGTGTATTGTACTCCAGGAACTAACTCAGACATAGTGAACTGTACTGTACTACAGGAACTAACTCAGACAGTGAACTGTACTGTACTACAGGAACTAACTCAGACATAGTGAACTGTACTGTACTACAGGAACTAACTCAGACATAGTGAACTGTACTGTACTCCAGGAACTAACTCAGACATAGTGAACTGTACTGTACTCCAGGAACTAACTCAGGCATAGTGTACTGTACTCCAGGAACTAACTCAGGCATAGTGAACTGTACTGTACTCCAGGAACTAACTCAGGCATAGTGTACTGTACTCCAGGAACTAACTCAGACATAGTGAACTGTACTGTACTACAGGCACTAACTCAGACATAGTGAACTGTACTGTACTACAGGAACTAACTCAGGCATAGTGAACTGTACTGTACTCCAGGAACTAACTCAGGCATAGTGAACTGTACTCCAGGAACTAACTCAGGCATAGTGAACTGTACTGTACTCCAGGAACTAACTCAGGCATAGTGAACTGTACTGTACTCCAGGAACTAACTCAGGCATAGTGAACTGTACTGTACTCCAGGAACTAACTCAGGCATAGTGAACTGTACTGTACTCCAGGAACTAACTCAGGCATAGTGTACTGTACTACAGGAACTAATTCAGACATAGTGAACTGTACTGTACTCCAGGAACTAACTCAGGCATAGTGAACTGTACTGTACTACAGGAACTAACTCAGGCATAGTGAACTGTACTGTACTACAGGAACTAACTCAGACATAGTGTACTGTACTGTACTACAGGAACTAACTCAGACATAGTGTACTGTACTGTACTCCAGGAACTAACTCAGGCATAGTGAACTGTACTGTACTCCAGGAACTAACTCAGGCATAGTGAACTGTACTGTACTCCAGGAACTAACTCAGACATAGTGAACTGTACTGTACTCCAGGAACTAACTCAGACATAGTGAACTGTACTGTACTCCAGGAACTAACTCAGTCATAGTGTACTGTACTCCAGGAACTAACTCAGGCATAGTGAACTGTACTACAGGAACTAACTCAGGCATAGTGTACTGTACTGTACTCCAGGAACTAACTCAGGCATAGTGTACTGTACTGTACTCCAGGAACTAACTCAGTCATAGTGAACTGTACTGTACTCCAGGAACTAACTCAGGCATAGTGTACTGTACTCCAGGAACTAACTCAGGCATAGTGTACTGTACTCCAGGAACTAACTCAGGCATAGTGAACTGTACTGTACTCCAGGAACTAACTCAGGCATAGTGAACTGTACTGTACTCCAGGAACTAACTCAGGCATAGTGATACTGTACTCCAGGAACTAACTCAGGCATAGTGAACTGTACTGTACTCCAGGATCTATTCTTCAGTGTACTGCATTTACAGAAGATCTCATTCAATAATACACATGTCTAGCATAGTTGTAGGCAGAAATCAAAATGTTGTGATTGAGCTCTGGAGTGGCTCTAGAGTGTGTGAATAACACAAGTTGAAGAAAGATGATTTGTGGATAAGAACCTAGCTGAGAACCAGACTTGTTGAGAACTGAATTCCTCATCCAACTTGGACGGTCAGGGCGACAGACTGCGGTGTTGGAAGGCAAAGAGGAAACGCTTTTCAAGAAAAGTTAGACAACACACACACACACACACACACACACACACACACACACACACTGGTGCTAGAATATTTCTGTCTGCTTCCACCGAGAAACCATTATTTAACCTTTATTTAACTAGTCAAGTCAGTTAAGAACAAATTCTTATTTACAATGACAGCCTACCCCGGCCAAACCCTAACCCGGATGACGCTGGGCCAATTGTGCGCCGCTCAATCACGGCCGGTTGTGATACAGCCTGGAATCGAACCAGGGTATGTAGTGACGTCTCTAGCACTGAGATGCAGTGGCTTAGACCGCTGCGCCACTCGGAAGACCAACGGGTTCATAATGACCGAGCCTGGGGCCGAGTGGTGTGTGTGTGTGTGTGGGGGGGAGGGGATCTGTGTGTAGGCAATCTGTCTGCATGTTTCCAGGATTTTTTTCCAGCACTACATGGAAACAGCATAGTTGGCGCTTTCACTGACTAATGTTATCAATTACAATCAGGACATGTTTATGTGCACAACACGTGGGGCTCCAAAGTAGGCAGAGCTTTATATGCATCTCTGTGTGTGGAGTAAAGGTGGTCTAGGATTCTTTTTCCCCTGGTTGCACATGTGACATGCTGGTAAAAATTTGGTAAAACTGAATTTAAATTTGCCTGCATTTAAAATCCCCGGCCACTAGGAGCACCGCGTCTGGGTGAGCATATTCTTCTTTGCTTATGGCCTTATAGAGTTGGTTGAGAGCGGTGTCAGTGCCAGCTTCGCTTTGTGGTGGTAAATAGACGGCTACGAATAATATAGATAAGAACTCTCTTGGTAGATAGTGTGGTCTACAGCTTATCATAGTGAACCTAACACGCGAACAAAATGGAGGTTTTTGGACATAAAGATGAAGTTTATCGAACAAAACAAACATTTATTGTTGAACTGGGGTTCCTGGGAGTGCATTCTGATTAAGATCATTAAAGGTAAGTGAATATTTATAATACTATATCTGAGTTTTGAGTCCAAGATGGCGGGTTTCTGCTTGGCTTGATGGCTGAGCGCCGTACTCAGATTATTGAAAACGTGTGCTTTCGCCGTGAAGCTTTTTTGAAATCTGACACAGCGGTTGCATTAAGGAGACATTTATCTATAATTCTTTCATTAACTGTTGAATATTTTATCAACGTTTATGATGAGTATTTCTGTAAATTGATGTGGCTCTCTGCAAAATCACCGGAAGTTTTGGTGGCAAAACATTTTCTGAACATCACGCGCCAATGTAAAATGGGTTTTTTGGATATAAACATTAACTTTATCAAACAAAACATGCATGAATTGTGAAACATTGAGTCCTGGGAGTGTCATCTGATGAAGCTCATCAAAGGTTAGTGATTAATTTTAGCTGTATTTCTGGTTTTTGTGACGCCTCTCCTTACTTGGAAAATGGCCGTTTTGGCTTTTCTTGTTTAGGTGATGTCCTAACATAATCTAATGTTGTAAAGCCTTTTTGAAATCGGACACTGTGGTTAGATTAACGAGAATCTTATCTTTAAAATGATGTATAATACTTGTATGTGTGAGAAATTTGAATTATGAGATTTTAGTTTTTTGAATTCGGCGATATTTCACTGGCTGTTGTCAAATCGATCGCGCTAACGGGCCACTAAGAGGTTTTAAATAAGGCCCCTGGACAGACCTTGAGGTTGGATTGGTTGAATACCTATACCCCCTGTACGGCATGCAGTGCTTATTACTACTGATATTTAAGACTTTCAGCACTTATTTTCACTTTTGTTTCTATATTTCATTTCTTCGGGTACTGCGGGGTCTTCCTACCACAGTGACAAATGACTCCTCATATTGGACCACTGCGCTCCTCTTGCGCTCTGGTGATTATAAAATAGAACCCTAATCTTAAATCTAAACCCTACCTCGAATTTTAGCTCCTAACCCTAACCTTAAGCTCCGCATTCTGTCCTCTAACCTTAAACCCTAATTCTAACCTTAACCTTCGCATCAAGGGCCCAACCCTAACCCCTAACCCAACCCCTACCCTCTAACTCTAAACCCTAGCCTCTAACTCTAACCCCTAAACCCTAGCCTCTAACCCTAACCCCTAAACCCTAGCCTCTAACCCAGCCTCTAACACTCCTCTCTCTTTGGAGCGGATAAATGACTAAAACACGTCGTTTTATGAGTCTTATTTCTTTTGAAACTTCCATTTCTCCTTTTGTTTTCTTTCAGTTTAATTTCTCTTCATTGTAAATGTATTTGTTGGCTTTTTTTTTGTCATAAAAAATGGAGTATGATGACCTGTGGCTACTCAACACCGTTTGGGTTAATATTCCCCTTACCTAACCCTAACCTGGGTGAGTCTCAAATGGCATCCTATTCACTATAGGCCCACAGGGCCCTGATCCAAAGTAGTGCAGTATATAGGGAATAGGGTGCCATTTGGGACTAAATCCATAAATCTCTCTTTTAGTATACAGAGAACGGACCCAAGTTCAGGACTGTAATGTCAGCCAGATTAGTGTTTTTACTGAGCAGAGAGCTTGCCTTGCTATTTCCTTCAGGCTCAGACTCAGCCATGGCTGGAATGCAATGAACAATCATTTATCCTGGAATTTAATGGACTGTGGAATCAATTCAAACCTTATCTTCCCCATAGCACAAAGGAGACAGGTTGGGCTGGGGAATGTAGGAGGTGCCAAGGCTGCAGAGGAAGAAGGGACGGGGCTTGGAGGGAGGGGGCTTACTGGTAGGCAGCAGGGGCAAATTGAAGGTACAACAACTCAGTCGTTTCCTTATAAGGACAAGCCTGGACAAATTATCCCTCAGCAACCAGTCAGTCAGTCAATCAGCCAGTCATCCAGCCAGCCCTTCTGTAAACACCTGCACTCACCACAGCCCTGGTTACAGCTACACAGGAAGTCTATTCTAGACGATGACATTAGGAATCTGTAGATGGAAATACAGAGAGGTACCGAGACAGAGATTTAAACTCAGCATAAAAAAAGAGAACACCCCTTTTTACAGGACCCTGTCTTTCAAAGATAATTCTTAAAAAATCAAAATAACTTCACAGATCTTCATTGTAAAGGGTTTAAACACTGTTTCCCCATGCTTGTTCAATGAACCATAAACAATCAATGAACATGCACCTGTGAAACGGTCGTTAAGACACTAACAGCTTACAGAAGGAAGGCAATTAAGGTCACAGTTATGAAAACTTAGGACACCAAAGAGGCCTTTCTACCGACTCTGAAAAACACCAAAAGAAAGATGCCCAGGGTCCCTGCTCATCTGCGTGAACGTGCCTTAGGCATGCTGCAAGGAGGCATGACGACTGCAGATGTGGCCAGGGCAGTAAATTACAATGTCCGTACTGTGAGACGCCTAAGACAGCACTACAGGGAGACAGGACGGACAGCTGATCGTCCTCGCAGTGGCAGACCAAGTGTAACAACACCTGCAGTGTCTCCTGACCCCTCCTGTCTCAGCCTCCAGTATTTATGCTGCAGTAGTTTATGTGTCGGGAGGCTAGGGTCAGTCTGTTATATCTGGAGTATTTCTCCTGTCTAATCCGGTGTCCTTTGTGAATTTAAGTATGCTCTCTCTAATTCTCTTTCTTTCTTTCCTTTCTTTCTCTCTCTCTTTCGGAGGACCTGAGCCCTAGGACCATACCTCAGGACTACCTGGCCTGATGACTCCTTGCTGTCCCCAGTCCACCTGGCCGTGCTGCTGCTCCAGTTTCAAATGTTCTGTCTGCGGCTATAGAACCCTGACCTCTTCACCGGACGTGCTACCTGTCCCAGACCTGCTGTTTTCAACTCTCTAGAGACAGCAGGAGAGGTAGAGATACTCTGAATGATCGGCTATGAAAAGCCAACTGACATTTACTCTTGAGGTGCTGAACCACTGTGATTATTATTTGAACCTGCTGGTCATCTATGGACATTTGAACATCTTGGTCATGTTCTGTTATAATCTCCACCCAGCACAGCCAGAAGAGGACAGGCCACCCCTCATAGCCTGGTTCCTCTCTAGGTTTCTTCCTAGGTTCTAGCCTTTCTAGGGAGTTTTTCCTAGCCACTGTGCTTCTACACCTGCTTGGGGTTTTAGGCTGGGTTTCTGTACAGCACTTTGAGACATCAGCTGATGTAAGAAGGGCTTTAAAAAATAAATTTGATTGATTGCACAGGATCGGTACATCCGAACATCACACCTGCGGGACAGGTACAGGATGGCAACAACAACTGCCCGAGATACACCAGGAAAGCACAATCCCTCCGTCAGTGCTCAGACTGTCTGTAATAGGCTGGACTGAGGGCTTGTAGGCCTGTTGTAAGGCAGGTCCTCACCAGACATCACTGGCAACAACGTCGCCTATGGGCACAAACCCACTGTCGCTGGACCAGACAGGACAGGCAAAAGGTGCTCTTCACTGACGAGTCGCGGTTTTGTCTCACCAGGGGTGATGGTCGGATTCGTGTTTATCGTCGAAGGAATGAGCGTTACACCAAGGTCTGTACTCTGGAGCGGGATCGATTTGGAGGTGGAGGGTCCGTCATGGTCTGGCGTGGTGTGTCACAGCATCATCGGACTGAGCTTGTTGTCATTGCAGGCAATCTCAATGCTGTGCATTACAGGGAAGACATCCTCCTCCCTCATGTGGTACCCTTCCTGCAGGCTCCTCCTGACATGACCCTCCAGCATGACAATGCCACCAGCCATATTGCTCGTTCTGTGCATGATTTCCTGCAAGACAGGAATGTCAGTGTTCTGCCATGGCCAGCGAAGAGCCCGGATCTCAATCCCATTGAGCACGTCTGGGACCTGTTGGATCGGAGGGTGAGGGCTAGGGCCATTCGCCCCAGAAATGTCTGAGAACTTGCACTTTCCTTGGTGGAAGAGTGGGGTAACATCTCACAGCAAGAACTGGAAAATCGGGTGCAGTCCATGAGGAGGAGATGCACTGCAGTACTTAATGCAGCTGGTGGCCACACCAGATATTGACTTACTTTTGATTTTGACCCCCCCTTTGTTCAGGGACACATTATTCAATTTCTGTTAGTCACATGTCTGTGGAACTTGTTCAGTTTATGTCTCAGTGGATGAATCTTGTTATGTTCATACAAATATTTACACATGTTAAGTTTCCTGAAAATAAACTCAGTTGACAGTGAGAGGACGTTTCTTTTTTTGCTGAGTTTATATACCCTCTAACATATATATCAACAAATTGGCGAGGGCACTAGAACAGCCTGCAGCACCCGGCCCTCACCCTACTAGAATCTGAACTCAAATGTCTACTGTTTGCTGATGATCTGATGCTTCTGTCCCCAACCAAGAAGGGCCTACAGCAGCACCTAGATCTTCTGCACAGATTCTGTCAGACCTGGGCCCTGTCAGACCTGGGCCCTGTCAGACCTGGGCCCTGTCAGACCTGGGCCCTGACAGTAAATCTCAGTAAGACCAAAATAATGGCGTTCCAAAAAAGTTTCCAGGACCACAAATACAAATTCCATCTAGACACCGTTTCCCAAGAACACACAAAAAAAACTATACCTACCTCGGCCTAAACATCAGCACCACAGGTAACTTCCACAAAAGCTGTGAACGATCTGAGAGACAAGGCAAGAAGTGTCTTCTATACCATCAAAAGGAACGTCAAATTCAACATACCAATTAGGATCTGGCTAAAAATACTTGAATCAGTTATAGAACCCATTGCCCTTTATGGTTGTGAGGTCTGGGGTCTGCTCACCAACCAAGAATTCACAAAATGGGACAAACACCAAATTGAGACTCTGTATGCAGAATTCTGCAAAAATGTCCTCCTTGTACAACCTAAAACACCTAATAATGCATGCAGAGCAGAATTAGGCCGATACCCGCTAATTATCAAAATCCAGAAGAGAGACATTAAATTCTACAACCACCTAAAAGGAAGCGATTCCCAAACCTTCCATAACAAAGCCCTCACCTACAGAGAGATGAACCTGGAGAAGAGTCCCCTAAGCAAGCTGGTCCTGGGGCTCTGTTCACAAACACAAACAGACCCCACAGAGCCCCAGGACAGCAACACAATTAGACCCAACCAAATCATGAGAAAACTAAAAGATAATTACTTGACACATTAGAAAGAATTAACAAAAAACAGAGCAAACTAGAATGCTATTTGGCCCTAAACAGAGAGAACACAGTGGCAGAATACCTGACCACTGTGACTGACCCAAACTTAAGGAAAGCTTTGACTATGTACAGACTCAGTGAGCATAGCCTTGCTATTGAGAAAGGCCGCCGTAGGCAGACCTGGCTCTCAAGAGAAGACCATGAGGTGGAAACTGAGCTGCACTTCAAAACCTCCTGCCAAATGTATGACCATATTAGAGACACATATTTCCCTCAGATTACGCAGATCCACAAAGAATTAAAAAACAAATCCAATTTTGATAAACTCACATATCTATTGGGTGAAATATCAGTGTGCCATCAACGCAGCAAGATTTGTGACCTGTTGCCACAAGAAAAGGTCAACCAGTGAAAAACAAACACCATTGTAAATACAACCCATATTTATGTTATTTATTCTCCCTTTTGTACTTTAACTATTTGCACATCATTACAACACTGTATATAGATATAAAATTACATTTAAAATGTCTCTATTCCTTTGGAACTTCTGTGAGTGTAATGTTTACTGTTAATTTTTATTGTTTATTTCACTTTTGTTTATTATCTACCTCACTTGCTTTGGCAATGTTAACATATTTTCCCCATGCCTATAAGATAGAGAAGGGAAGGAGAGAGAGAGAGCGAGAGAGAGAAAAGAGGGAGGGAGAGAAAGAGAGTTGGGTAGGGCGAGAGAGAGAGAGAGAATGAAACTAAGGTGTCATTAAGTTTTAATCATATATATATATATATATATATATATATATAAGTATCTACTACAAAGATATTTTTCTACAGTCTTATTTCAGTATTGTAAGTCCCAACAGAACTTTCAATGGGGGACTTTTATTTTGAAGGCGAACCGCAAACTCCACTACACGCCGAGGATGACGGTGACCATAGCAACGGAGTAAACAAATGTTTTCCACGTGTGAAATTGCCATAAGCATGCATAAAAAGCAGTTACAGGCAACAGAAGTTAGACATGACTCTGTGTAAACCTACAATGTTAGCCAACTAACTAGCTGATCTGTTAGAACCAATGAAAAGGTGTGGCCCGCCCACAGCCGACCCCGCCCCCATGTGCCTCAGAGAGGGGTACTTGGAGAGGAGAGGCATTTACAGATAAGGAGATCTGGAGAGAGAGCCTTTATACCCGAAGGGGGGGGGTCAAGTTCAGACATGCTTTGTCAACAACAATATATCCCTCAGTCAGAAAAACAACCCTGGTAGAGGAAACCATAGACATTCAATTACTAGAGGGGCTGTGTCATAAAGCCCTCAAAAGTTCCAGAATGGGGTGAAAAATGGCAGCCATCTTGTTCAGGGATTAATCTAAAAAACAGTCTAAATGGCAGTAGAGTCATAAGTGATGCATTTCCTGCTTTTACTGATCCAGCATGCTCCCATCCCTCCCAGCGTGCTCCCACCCCTCCCAGCGTGCTCCCAACATGCTCCCATCCCTCCCAGCGTGCTCCCATCCCTCCCAGCATGCTCCCACCCCTCCCAACGTGCTCCCACCCCTCCCAACGTGCTCCCACCCCTCCCAGCGTGCTCCCAACCCTCCCAGCGTGCTCCCATCCCTCCCAGCGTGCTGCCATCCCTCCCAGCGTGCTGCCATCCCTCCCAGCGTGCTGCCATCCCTCCCAGCATGCTCCCACCCCTCCCAACGTGCTCCCACCCCTCCCAGCGTGCTCCCAACCCTCCCAGCGTGCTCCCATCCCTCCCGCCGTGCTCCCACCCCTCCCAGTGTGCTCCCATCCCTCCCAGCGTGCTCCCATCCCTCCCAGCGTACTCCCACCCCTCCCAGCGTGCTCCCATCCCTCCCACTGTGCTCCCGCCGTGCTCCCATCCCTCCCAGCGTGCTCCCATCCCTCCCAGCGTGCTCCCATCCCTCCCAGCGTGCTGCCATCCCTCCCAGCGTGCTCCCATCCCTCCCAGCGTGCTCCCACCCCTCCCAGCGTGCTCCCATCCCTCCCGCCGTGCTCCCACCCCTCCCAGTGTGCTCCCATCCCTCCCAGCGTGCTCCCATCCCTCCCAGCGTACTCCCACCCCTCCCAGCGTGCTCCCATCCCTCCCACTGTGCTCCCGCCGTGCTCCCATCCCTCCCAGCGTGCTCCCATCCCTCCCAGTGTGCTCCCATCCCTCCCACCGTGCTCCCACCCCTCCCAGCGTGCTCCCATCCCTCCCAGCGTGCTCCCACCCCTCCCACCGTGCTCCCACCCCTCCCAGCGTGCTCCCATCCCTCCCAGTGTGCTCCCATCCCTCCCAGCATGCTCCCATCCCTCCCAGCGTGCTCCCATCCCTCCCAGCGTGCTCCCATCCCTCCCAGCGTGCTCCCATCCCTCCCAGTGTGCTCCCATCCCTCCCACCGTGCTCCCACCCCTCCCAGCGTGCTCCCATCCCTCCCAGCGTGCTCCCACCCCTCCCAGCGTGCTCCCATTCCATAATGTTTTTAGTCTAGTCAGAGCTCCACACAATAACCCACTTCTCTCTCTCTCTCTCTCTTTGTGTCCTCACATTCAGAAACACATGATACAATTAGGAATCTGGTGATGTGTGACCATACAGCAGTCAAGCCACTGAGGAGGGATGAGCCCTGAGTGGTCCTCCCCCCACCCAAAACACAAACTCCATCAGAGTATGAGTCCACTCACCCAAAACACAAACTCCATCAGAGTATGAGTCCACTCACTCAAAACACAAACTCCATCAGAGTATGAGTCCACTCACTCAAAACACAAACTCCATCAGAGTATGACTCCACTCACCCAAAACACAAACTCCATCAGAGTATGAGTCCACTCACTCAAAACACAAACTCCATCAGAGTATGAGTCCACTCACTCAAAACACAAACTCCATCAGAGTATGAGTCCACTCACCCAAAACACAAACTCCATCAGAGTATGAGTCCACTCACTCAAAACACAAACTCCATCAGAGTATGAGTCCACTCACTCAAAACACAAACTCCATCAGAGTATGACTCCACTCACTGTTTATGTTTTGGTTGTCATATGATTTGTTGTCATTCCTTCCCAACTACTGATATATCACTCGAATCAAGTGCTAGTCTGAACTCTCACCGGATGCCTTTTGTCCCATTGTTTACATGTCTGTGGGCGGCCGAGGCCTCTCTCTCTCTCTCGGTCTGCTGATGTGATATGAAAGTAGTGGGATTTATGTTTCCAGAACCGTACCGCAGTTGAGAATCGATTCACGTTTTAGATGGAGTATTTTGATTGTTTTTGGCTTCGAGAACCAATTTGCCCTTGAAACAGAACATGTAAGGTCCTTGGACTAAGGAGTGACGTTAGGCCCCTCTAGTCCAATACTGGGTTATGGTTTAGCGAACCAAATCATCAGTCCTAGCTTGCTATTATGAACATCGAGTTCAACAATGACAATTATATTTTCTATTTCACATTTTCTTTCAAAAGGCAGCTCTAACATAGAACATGTAAGAATTAACTATAGCCATTCAATTCTACCGTGCTGATATACCGTGGGTTATAGGGAAATAACACACGCTCTAGAATGCCCTTCAAGCCAATCAAAAAGGAGTATTCAACAATGCCATGGTATAAACAGCTATGACGCATCGCATTACAACTTGGTCTAGTTTATATACATCACCTCTACTGTAAATCCTTGTTTGGTCTAGTTTATATATATCACCTCTACTGTAAATCCTCGTTTGGTCTAGTTTATATACATCACCTCTACTGTAAATCCTTGTTTGGTCTAGTTTATATACATCACCTCTACTGTAAATCCTTGTTTGGTCTAGTTTATATACATCACCTCTACTGTAAATCCTTGTTTGGTCTAGTTTATATATATATCACCTCTACTGTAAATCCTTGTTTGGTCTAGTTTATATATATATATCACCTCTACTGTAAATCCTTGTTTGGTCTAGTTTATATATATCACCTCTACTGTAAATCCTTGTTTGGTCTAGTTTATATATATCACCTCTACTGTAAATCCTTGTTTGGTCTAGTTTATATATATCACCTCTACTGTAAATCCTTGTTTGGTCTAGTTTATATATATCACCTCTACTGTAAATCCTTGTTTGGTCTAGTTTATATATATCCCCTCTACTGTAAATCCTTGTTTGGTCTAGTTTATATACATCCCCTCTACTGTAAATCCTTGTTTGGTCTAGTTTATATATATCACCTCTACTGTAAATCCTTGTTTGGTCTAGTTTATATATATCACCTCTACTGTAAATCCTTGTTTGGTCTAGTTTATATATATCACCTCTACTGTAAATCCTTGTTTGGTCTAGTTTATATATATCACCTCTACTGTAAATCCTTGTTTGGTCTAGTTTATATATATCACCTCTACTGTAAATCCTTGTTTGGTCTAGTTTATATATATCACCTCTACTGTAAATCCTTGTTTGGTCTAGTTTATATACATCACCTCTACTGTAAATCCTTGTTTGGTCTAGTTTATATACATCACCTCTACTGTAAATCCTTGTTTGGTCTAGTTTATATACATCACCTCTACTGTAAATCCTTGTTTGGTCTAGTTTATATACATCACCTCTACTGTAAATCCTTGTTTGGTCTAGTTTATATATCTATCACCTCTACTGTAAATCCTTGTTTGGTCTAGTTTATATACATCACCTCTACTGTAAATCCTTGTTTGGTCTAGTTTATATATATCACCTCTACTGTAAATCCTTGTTTGGTCTAGTTTATATATATCACCTCTACTGTAAATCCTTGTTTGGTCTAGTTTATATACATCACCTCTACTGTAAATCCTTGTTTGGTCTAGTTTATATATATCACCTCTACTGTAAATCCTTGTTTGGTCTAGTTTATATATATCACCTCTACTGTAAATCCTTGTTTGGTCTAGTTTATATATATCACCTCTACTGTAAATCCTTGTTTGGTCTAGTTTATATACATCACCTCTACTGTAAATCCTTGTTTGGTCACCTCTACTGAAAGGCACATCCTGTAAATATCTAAGGAACATCTTGTCATAAACTAGGAACATGGCTTGAGGGTTTATTTAGTGGTCCCTTCCTTTGCTCTAAACAAACTGTCATATAATTTAATTAAAGGGCTAGCAACAGTACAGGTAGTATCATAACTACTCCAACAGCACCAACTGATGTAGTCAGTGTCTCCAGAAGAGATTATCTTGAGGTAGGCAGACAAGCTTGTGCTAGTTGTTGTCTCCCAGCATCTGTAATAATTTACGTGCGACCCGTAACCTCGCATACGACAGCCGCCCCGGTGCTCTCGCCGGTAGCCGTCTGGTGGTGACGGCATAATTCAGTTAACTAGAAGAACCTGAAGCTTTCCAAGCAGAAAGCAAAAAAAATAAAAAATGAGGAAAGGAAAATGCTTTTTCCAACTGCTGCTGCATGAGAAAGGGGGCTGATTATTACCATTTTAGGGCACGTTCGCTCACATCCAAGCCCTACCCTTCTAACCGCACTACTTACTCAGATTCCACCCCATTTTCCTCCCTCTTTTTTCAATGCAAAAAAAAAAATAATTAAAAAAATAATGTGGGAGAGAAAAAGAGAGAGAGCTCAAATTGTATGAGCAAACTTTTTTTTTCATCCATTCTCGATATACTTTCACTACTTTAACGACTCCATAGCGAAGTCTTGTCCAGTCATACTTGGGTAAATAACTCTGATCTGAACCAAACACTCCCCTTACAAAAAAAAAGATAGCAGTTTTGAAACTGCAGTAAAAGTGCAGTAACTGCAGTAACTGCAGTAAAAGTGCAGTAACTGCAGTCGACTGTGGTATTTTGGACGCAGTAATAACTGCACTGTAACTTCAGTTACACTGCAAAAGTAGTGCAGCAAAATAACGTGTCATTTTGGATGCATGATTTATAGTGTACTGCAGTTATATCAATTATATTATAGGTTTATCAAGCCAATGTATTTTTATTTAACCTTTATTTACCTAGGCAAGTCAGTTAAGAACACATTCTTATTTTCAATGACGGCCTAAAACACTAACCGTATCATCAACACTAACAAAACAAGTATGTTCTGATATAGTATGCCTGAATCATCACAGACCATTATAATAGGGTTGACATCAGCAGAAATGAGGCGGATAGGAAGGTCTACAATAGAAGGAGAGGAGACGGGGAAGAGGAGAGGGAAGAGGAGACGGGAAGAGGAGAGGGAAGAGGAGAGGGAAGAGGAGAGGGAAGAGGAGACGGGAAGAGGAGAGGGAAGAGGAGAGGGAAGAGGAGACGGGGAAGAGGAGAGGGAAGAGGAGAGGGAAGAGGAGACGGGGAGAGGGAAGAGGAGAGGGAAGAGGAGACGGGAAGAGGAGAGGGAAGAGGAGACGGGGAAGAGGAGACGGGAAGAGGAGACGGGGAAGAGGAGACGGGAAGAGGAGACGGGGAGAGGAGACGGGAAGAGGAGAGGGGGAAGAGGAGACGGGGAAGAGGAGAGGGAAGAGGAGAGGGAAGAGGAGAGGGAAGAGGAGACGGGAAGAGGAGACGGGGAAGAGGAGACGGGAAGAGGAGACGGGAAGAGGAGAGGGGAAGAGGAGACGGGGAAGAGGAGACGGGAAGAGGAGACGGGGAGAGGAGACGGGAAGAGGAGACGGGAAGAGGAGACGGGAAGAGGAGAGGGAAGAGGAGAGGGAAGAGGAGACGGGAAGAGGAGAGGGAAGAGGAGAGGGAAGAGGAGAGGGAAGAGGAGACGGGGAGGAGGAGACGGGAAGAGGAGAGGGTAGAGGAGAGGGTAGAGGAAACGGGAAGAGGAGACGGGGAGAGGAGAGGGAAGAGGAGACAGGAAGAGGAGAGGGTAGAGGAGAGGGTAGAGGAAACGGGAAGAGGAGACGGGGAGAGGAGAGGGAAGAGGAGAGGGAAGAGGAGACGGGAAGAGGAGACAGGAAGAGGAGAGGGTAGAGGAGAGGGTAGAGGAGAGGGTAGAGGAAACGGGAAGAGGAGACGGGGAGAGGAGAGGGAAGAGGAGACGGGGAGAGGAGACGGGGAGAGGAGAGGGTAGAGGTAACGGGAAGAGGAGACAGGAAGAGGAGAGGGAAGAGGAGAGGGTAGAGGAGAGGGGAGGGGAGAGGAAACGGGAAGAGGAGACGGGGAGAGGAGAGGGTAGAGGAGAGGGAAGAGGAGAGGGAAGAGGAGAGGATAGAGGTAACGGGAAGAGGAGACAGGAAGAGGAGACGGGAAGAGGAGACGGGGAGAGGAGACGGGGAGAGGAGAGGGAAGAGGAGACGGGAAGAGGAGACGGGAAGAGGAGAGGGTAGAGGAAACGGGAAGAGGAGACGGGGAGAGGAGAGGGAAGAGGAGACGGGAAGAGGAGACGGGGAGAGGAGAGGGAAGAGGAGACGGGAAGAGGAGACAGGAAGAGGAGAGGGTAGAGGAGAGGGAAGAGGAGAGGGTAGAGGAGAGGGTAGAGGAGAGGGAAGGGAGACGGGAAGAGGAGAGGGAAGAGGAGAGGGAAGAGGAGAGGGAAGAGGAGATGGGGAGGAGGAGACGGGAAGAGGAGAGGGTAGAGGAGAGGGTAGAGGAAACGGGAAGAGGAGACGGGGAGAGGAGAGGGAAGAGGAGACAGGAAGAGGAGAGGGTAGAGGAGAGGGTAGAGGAAACGGGAAGAGGAGACGGGGAGAGGAGAGGGAAGAGGAGAGGGGGAGAGGAGACGGGGAGAGGAGACAGGAAGAGGAGAGGGTAGAGGAGAGGGTAGAGGAGAGGGTAGAGGAAACGGGAAGAGGAGACGGGGAGAGGAGAGGGAAGAGGAGACGGGGAGAGGAGACGGGGAGAGGAGACAGGAAGAGGAGAGGGTAGAGGAGAGGGTAGAGGTAACGGGAAGAGGAGACAGGAAGAGGAGAGGGAAGAGGAGAGGGTAGAGGAGAGGGGAGGGGAGAGGAAACGGGAAGAGGAGACGGGGAGAGGAGAGGGTAGAGGAGAGGGAAGAGGAGAGGGAAGAGGAGAGGATAGAGGTAACGGGAAGAGGAGACAGGAAGAGGAGAGGGAAGAGGAGACGGGGAGAGGAGACGGGGAGAGGAGAGGGAAGAGGAGACGGGAAGAGGAGACGGGAAGAGGAGACGGGAAGAGGAGACGGGAAGAGGAGACGGGAAGAGGAGACGGGGAGAGGAGAGGGAAGAGGAGACGGGAAGAGGAGACGGGGAGAGGAGAGGGAAGAGGAGACGGGAAGAGGAGACAGGAAGAGGAGAGGGTAGAGGAGAGGGAAGAGGGAAGAGGAGAGGGTAGAGGAGAGGGTAGAGGAAACGGGAAGGAGACAGGAAGAGGAGAGGGGGAGGAGGAGACGGGAAGAGGAGACGGGAAGAGGAGAGGGTAGAGGAAACGGGAAGAGGAGACGGGGAGAGGAGACGGGAAGAGGAGAGGGAAGAGGAGAGGGAAGAGGAAACGGGAAGAGGAGACGGGAAGAGGAGACAGGAAGAGGAGAGGGTAGAGGAAACGGGAAGAGGAGATGGGAGAGGAGACGGGAAGAGGAGAGGGTAGAGGAAACGGGAAGAGGAAACGGGGAGAGGAGACAGGAAGAGGAGAGGGTAGAGGAAACGGGAAGAGGAGACAGGGCAGTTGAATGTAGGAGCGCATGTCTGACATCTGTTGCTCTGCGAGGTGGGCGGACTATTCCCAGGACTAATAGTTTTTCTAGGGGGGATGGGTATACGGGAGATTCGGCCACTCGTCCGGGCTACAGACAATATGCTGCTTCAATTACAGGCTAGCGGGCTGCTTTTACGCCTGATGATAAAACACAAATCCTTCACGTAATGTTTATGCTAGTCCAAATCTCCCACTGGTTCTAGTAGGCTAAACCCTTATTTAAACATTTAAAAAGTTGAGGAATTTTCCATTTTCAATAAAATATGTTTTTGTTGTTGCGTATCTAACTCTAAGTTTAATAAATGTATGCAAAAGGCATGGTCCGATATATTTTGGACAATAATAATGTTTCCAAATTCCAACCATCAGAGAGCTGTATCCATGTCCCAGTAGCCTACAGGTAGACTGACTGCTGGCTTTATGTTCCTCTGTGCAGCGTTCAGAGGTAGAGGCATTCAAACACCTTCACCCACCAGGAAAAGGACTCGGCGCTACATAGATCACACCGTCAAATGTATTCTATTCACCTTTCTCTGCTGCTTCTCCCACGCCGGGTCCAACAGCATATCCCGGTCCCAGTCATCTTCCTGAGGCATATAGTCGTTTTCATCTCCGTCGTACGGGTCCATGTCGAAAGTAGGCATGGATTATACCTCCTCGGGTTCCTGTGTTTTACCGGTACGGTACTAGGCGGTAGACCGGAGGTGATGTTGCAGCAGTATGTTGTTACCGTTTACCGCACGATCAAGACGGTGTGGATGAAATTAACGGTCCCCCGGGCTTCACTGTATCTCTCTTGCTGCTGACTCTCTTTTTCTCTCGCTCTCTATCTCTCTCTCCGCTAAACTCACACAAAAAAAACTCACCTTCTGTCTTTCTTTTTTCTATCCAACTATTTTTTTTCTTCCACCCACCGATCTAAAACGGGTAAGTAGGCAGGTCCTTGAACACTGGTGGCGAGAGAAGCAAAACTTTGCTGTAAAAAAAAAAATATTAAAAAAAGCTAAATAAAACGTCATTGGATACACAGGAATTCTATGGCCCTCCCACCACCAACAAGTCCAACATAATTGGCTGTAGCAGCTGTCAGTGCAGAGACTTAATGTAGGCTATGTAGATAGTATTAGTATACATTGGGTGTTGTTGACAATCGGATACTTCGATTCGATACATTCTAATGAGTTTCATGTAGTTTAAAACAATGCAAAATCTAGACATAAATGCGTAATGCGCGCAAATTCTAACAGCCGTATTAGGGTAATTTAGTCTGTGTATACCTACGCCAAAAGCGCACATCCCCCTCATCTACCTGTAGCTGGAGGTTACTTTCTATTTCAGAAGCCGCGTTTGCCACCTGGAAGTGGAGACCACACCCATCCTCCTCTTCAACTGTCAGAAAGAGATGGATCGGAGTTGCGCCATCTATGTAACTTGTTGACAGACAGACAGACAGACAGACAGACAGACAGACAGACAGACAGACAGACGTCATCTTGGCCAGGGGCCCCCAAACCTTTTCACCAAGGCCCTCCCTTCCAGCATTTGGGAAATGTTTTATTTCAGTAGCTAGGTTTCCATCCAATTGGTGACAGATTTTTATGCACATATTCTAAAATCTGCATAAAAACAATTTCTCACCAGAGATGTTTTTCCATCAAATTGACTTGTTTAATAAAAGGATGTGTGTGATGACATAGTGCACATAATAAAAGGATGTGTGTGATGACATAGTGCACATAATAAAAGGATGTGTGTGATGACAGTGCACATAATAAAAGGATGTGTGTGATGACATAGTGCACATAATAAAAGGATGTGTGTGATGACATAGTGCACATAATAAAAGGATGTGTGTGATGACATAGTGCACATAATAAAAGGATGTGTGTGATGACATAGTGCACATAATAAAAGGATGTGTGTGATGACATAGTGCACATAATAAAAGGATGTGTGTGATGACATAGTGCACATAATAAAAGGATGTGTGTGATGACAGTGCACATAATAACAACTTCTGTGGTTACATTTCCATGTACTAAATAAATAAAATACAAGTTAAATGGATTTCCATCTTATTTGACAACTTTACTGATGGGTTTGTCACAACAACAACAAAAACGTTGCATTGTATAGCCAGTGTGTCTAGTCTGGTATCAACACCTGGGCTCTAAGCCAACAGCTCACAGATAAAGTTTGGGTAAAGACTACATAATGAGATTATTGTGCACAAAAGAGCGTGATCCTTTTTATTTTTTTTTAAATGGCTGCCGAGCATCGATCATCATGTGACCAGAACAAGACCCTTGATATTTATTAGAAAGGAACCTTAAACTAATCACCGTGCACTTTCTCCACCCTGTGAAGTTCATCATAATTGATTTATTAATCTGTAGCCTAATAAACTGCATGGTCTGCTGAGTCATAGTGGGACAACATGTTATCACGTGACTCCAAGTTTACGTACACACTACCGTTCAAACGTTTGGGGTCACTTAGAAATGTCCTTGTTTTTGAAAGAAAAGCAATTTTTTTGGTCCATTAAAATAATATCAAATTGATCAGAAATACAGTGTAGACATTGTTAATATTGTAAATGACTATTGTAGCTGGAAACTGATGATTTTTAATGGAATATCTACAGAGGACCATTATCAGCAACCATCACTCCTGTGTTCCAATGGCACGTTGTGTTAGCTAATCAAAGTTTATAATTTTAAATGGCTAATTGATCATTAGAAAACCCTTTTGCAATTATGTTAGCGCAGCTGAAAACTGTTGTTCTGATTAAAGAAGCAATAAAACTGGCCTTCTTTACACTAGTTGAGTATCTGGAGCATCAGCATTTGTGGGTTCGATTACAGGCTCAAAATGGCCAGAAACAAATAACTTTCTTCTGAAACTCGTCAGTCTATGCTTGTTCTGAGAAATGAAGGCTATTCCATGTGAGAAATGGCCAAAAAACTGAAGATCTCGTACAACGCTGTGTACTACTCCCTTCACAGAACAGCACAAACTGGCTCTAATCAGAATAGAAAGAGGAGTGGGAGGCCCCGGTGCACAACTGAGCAAGAGGACAAGTACATTAGAGTGTCTAGTTTGAGAAACAGACGCCTCACAAGTCCTCAACTGGCAGCTTCATTAAATAGTACCCGCAAAACACCAGTCTCAACGTCAACAGTGAGAGACGACTCCGGGATGCTGGCCTTCTAGGCAGAGTTCCTCTGTCCAGTCTCAACAGTGAGAGACGACTCCGGGATGCTGGCCTTCTAGGCAGAGTTCCTCTGTCCAGTCTCAACAGTGAGAGACGACTCCGGGATGCTGGCCTTCTAGGCAGAGTTCCTCTGTCCAGTCTCAACGTCAACAGTGAAGAGGCGACTCCGGGATGCTGGCCTTCTAGGCAGAGTTCCTCTGTCCAGTCTCAACAGTGAGAGACGACTCCGGGATGCTGGCCTTCTAGGCAGAGTTCCTCTGTCCAGTCTCAACAGTGAGAGACGACTCCGGGATGCTGGCCTTCTAGGCAGAGTTCCTCTGTCCAGTCTCAACAGTGAGAGACGACTCCGGGATGCTGGCCTTCTAAGCAGAGTTCCTCTGTCCAGTCTCAACAGTGAGAGACGACTCCGGGATGCTGGCCTTCTAGGCAGAGTTGAAATAAAAAAAAGCCACATAAAAAGCCAACTTCAAGTTCCATGGTGTCCACACACACCCGCACAGCCGTGAAGAGGAAGCGCCTCTTCCCCCTCTGGAGGCTGAAAAGATTTGTCGTGGGCCCTCGGTTCCTCAAAAAGTTCTACAGCTGCACCATCGAGAGGATCTTGACCAAGCTGCATCACCGCTTGGTATGGAAAATGTACTGTCCTTGACCTCAAAGCGCTACATAAGGTGGTATGGACAACCCAGTGCATCACTTTGGCTGAGCTTCCTGCCATCCAGGACCTCTATACCAGGTGGTGTCAGAGGAAGGCCTTTACCCTGCCTTCATGTACACATCTACATCAAATACCTCGTAACTCTGCACATTGATCTGGTCCTGGTACTCCCTGTAGATACATTACATGAACAAAAGTATGTGGACACCTGCTCATCGAACATATCATTTCACAATCACGTGCATTAATATGGAATTGGTCCCCCCCGTTTGCTGCTATAACAGCCTCCACTTTTCTGGGAAGGCTTTCCACTAGATGTTGGACTTGCTTCCATTCAACCACAAGAGCATTAGTGAGGTCGGGCACTGATGTTGGGCGATTAGGCCTGTCTCGCAGTCTGCGTTCAAATTCATCCAAAAGGTGTTCGATGGGGTTGAGGTCAGGGCTCCGTGCAGGCCAGTCAAGTTCTTACACAGCGATCTCGACAAACTATTTCTGTATGGACCTTGCTTTGTGCAAGGGGGCATTGTCATGCTGAAACAGGAAAGGGCCATCCCCAAACTGTTGCCACAAAGTTGGAAGCACAGAATCGTCTAGAATGCATTTTATGCTGTAGCATTAAGATTTCCCTACACTGGAATTAAGGGGCCTAGCCCGAACCATGAAAAATAGCCCCAGACCTTTACAGTTGACAATATGCATTGGGGCAGGTAGCGTTCTCCTGGCATCCTCCAAACCCAGATTCGTCCGTCAGACTGCCAGATGGTGAAGTTCATCACTCCAGGGAACGTGTTTCCACTGCTCCAGAGTCAAATGGCAGCGAGCTTTACACCACTCCAGCCGACGCTTGGCATTGCGCATGGTGATCTTAGGCTCGTGTGCAGCTGCTCGGCCATGGAAACCCATTTCATGAAAGCTCCCGATAAACAGTTCTTGTGCTGACGTTGCTTCCAGAGGCAGTTTGGAACTCAGTAGTGAGTGGTGCTACCGAGGACAGACGATTTTTACGCACTTCAGTACTCAGCGGTCCCATTCTGTGAGCTTGTGTGGCCTACCACTTCACGGCTGAGCCGTTGTTGCTCCTAGATGTTTCCACTTCACAATAACACCGGGGAAGCTCTACCAGGGCAGAAATTTGACGAACTGACTTGTTGGAATGGTGGCATCCTATGACTGTGCCACGCTGAAAGTAACTGAGCTCTTCACTAAGGCCATTCTAATGCCAATGTTTGTCAATGGAGATTGCATGGCTGTGGGCTCGATTTTATACACTTGTAAGCAACGGGTGTGTCTGAAAGAGCTGAATCCACTAATTTGAAGGGGTGTCTTTTGTATGACTATCCCCTGTTCACACTGTGTGTATATAACGAAGTATCCCCATTCTTGTGTATTGTTTTCTTTGTGTTACTATTTTATTTTTAAATCTCTGCATCATTGGGAAGGAGCTCGTAAGCAAGCATTTCACGGTGAAGGGCATTTGATTTGATGTACCGTGTCACCGGGCGGCTTCCCGTGGCCACGGTCTATCTACCTTGTAAGGTAAAACCACATACTGGAACTCCTCGCTGCATGGAGGCCTCTCTCCTCTTCCTCCTCTCACTCACTACCTCCCTCCCTCCCTCTCCCTGCCAGCTAAATCTAAAGTGCATAGCCTACAGCCCTGATCGCTCTGAAAATATTTCTTCTCTACATGAAACAGGAACGCTCTTCCATATATGGACAAACTTCCAAGCGGGTGAATGTTTGGGAAAGTGATGTCACAGATTAAGAGCAGGCTACAGACTACCAACTCAGTGACTGGTGTGTGTTTAAAGAGACAGAGTTTTTTTTTTTTTTCACAGCAAGGCGCGAGTGTTACTACTGTGCAGACCAAGAGAGGAGAGAACCTCAACGAAACAATGAAAGTAGGCTACAGTTTGTAACAGGGTTAAGACAGGTCATGTATTCCTAAAATCTGTTATTTTTTTCACAGGTAGGGAGAGCGAAGGGGAGCGATGCAGGCAGGGAAGGAGCTTTTATTTCCCATATTCGCTATTATGTCTTAAAGAAACATATAGGTTATTATTACTATGTAAGAGCCTGTGTGTGTGTGTGTGTGTGTGTGTGTGTGTGTGTGTGTGTGTGTGTGTGTGTGCGTGTGTGTTTGATCACTCTCTGGCCTCTACACAAGACATTCCAACCATGTTGTAGTGAATACAAATAATGCAGCCATCCTGCTTTCAGTTGCAGAAATCAATTCCTTGTATGGGATAAGTAACTGGGGAAACAATGACAATGTTTTTAATAGTTTTATTAAGTATTTACGAGAGTTATGTTTATTCCTTCTCAAAACAATGGAGAGCAGAATGTGTGTGGCCTTAGTGCCCTATGTTTTAAAACGTGACTTCGTCTTTGTTTAAAAAAAAATAACTAAATATTTCCCAATTCTAATTTCAACGAAGATCCTGTTAACCACAAAAGGATATAGACATATCTGATATTGGCAGAAAGCTTCAATTCTTGTTAATCTAACTGCACTGTCCAATTTACAGTAGCTATTTTAGTGAAAGAATACCATGCTATTGATTGAGGAGAGTGCACAGTTATGAACTTGAAAAGTTATTAATAAACCAATTAGGCACATTTGGGCAGTCCTGAAACACAATTTTTAACATAAATGCAATGGTTCATTGGATCAGTCTAAAACTTTGCACATACACTGCTACCATCTAGTGGCCTTTGTCTTGCACTTCAAAGTTGATGGTACAAAAAAAATACAAAAAAATGCATGTTTTTTTCTTTGTATTATATTCTCCAAAAATAATTTCACATTTCCACAAACTTCTAAGTTTTTCCTTTCAAATGGTACCAAGAATCAGCATATCTTTGCTTCAGGTCCTGAGCTACAGGCAGTTAGATTTGGGTATGTCATTTTAGGAGAAAAAAAAAAAAAAAAGGGTCTGATCCTTAAGAGGAATTATTAAGAACAAAGCCGACAGGGGAAGTGAACGGTGTCTATTTCCCATAGAAAAAAACTATGCATTCCAAATAGGGCTCTGGTCAAAAGTAGTGTACTATATAGGGAATAGGGTGCCATAGGGCTCTGGTCAAAGTAGTGCACTAAATATGGAATAGGGTGCCATTTGGGGGTCAAAAGTAGTGCACTATATAGGGAATAGGGTGCCATAGGGCTCTGGTCAAAGTAGTGCACTAAATATGGAATAGGGTGCCATTTGGGGGTCAAAAGTAGTGCACTATATAGGGAATAGGGTGCCATTTTGGGACTCATTCAGAGTGACCGCTTGGTTGGAACGTCACACTGCTGTGGCCAGCAGCACTAAGTGGAGACTAGAAAAGTAGCTTGATTACCCCTTAAAACCTCTTACATCTAGACGTTCCGCTAGCGGAACACCTGCACCAATATCCAATGATAGGGCGTGGCGCGAATTACAAATTCCTCAAAAATCCCAAAACTTCCATTTTTCAAACATATGGCTATTTTACACCATTTTAAAGACAAGACTCTCCTTTATCTAACCACACTGTCCGATTTCAAAAAGGCTTTACGGCGAAAGCAAAACATTAGATTATGTCAGCAGAGTACCCAGCCAGAAATAATCAGACACCCATTTTTCAAGCTAGCATATAATGTCACAAAAAACAAAACCACAGCTAAATGCAGCACTAACCTTTGATGATCTTCATCAGATGACACGCCTAGGACATTATGTTATACAATACATGCATGTTTTGTTCAATCAAGTTCATATTTATATCAAAAACCAGCTTTTTACATTAGCATGTGACGTTCAGAACTAGCATTCCCACCGAACACTTCCGGTGAATTTACTAAATTACTCACGATAAACGTTCACAAAAAACATACATTATTTTAAGAATTATAGATACAGAACTCCTTTATGCAATCGAGGTGTCCGATTTTAAAATAGCTTTTCGGTGAAAGCACATTTTGCAATATTCTGAGTAGATAGCTCGCCATCACAGACTAGCTATTTTGACACCCACCAAGTTTGACCCTCACCAAACTCAGATTTACTATAAGAAAAATTGGATTACCTTTGCTGTTCTTCGTCAGAATGCACTCCCAGGACTTCTACTTCAATAACAAATGTTGGTTTGGTTAAAAATAATCCATAGTTATATCCAAATAGCGGCGTTTTGTTCGTGCGTTCAAGACACTATCCGAAAGGGTAAAGAAGGGTTACGCGCCCGACGCGTTTCGTGACACATTTTTTTTAAATATTCCATTACCGTACTTCGAAGCATGTCAACCGCTGTTTAAAATCAATTTTTATGCTATTTTTCTAGTAAAAAAGCGATAATATTCCAACCGGGAGTCGTTGTTTTCGTTCAAAGACGAAAGAATAAAAAAATGGTGTCGCCTCGTGCACGCGCCTCCAGTCTCTGTTCTCTGACCGACCACTATCTAAATGCGCTAGTGTTTTTCAGCCAGGGCCTGCAAAGACATCATTCAGCTTTTTGCCGCCTTCTGAGAGCCTATGGGAGCCGTAGGAAGTGTCACGTTACAGCAGAGATCCCCTGTTTTGGATAGAGATGATCAAGAAGGCCAAGAAATGGTCAGAGAGGGCGCTTCCTGTTTGGAATCTTCTCAGGTTTTGGCCTGCCAAATGAGTTCTGTTATACTCACAGACACCATTCAAACAGTTTTAGAAACATTGGAGTGTTTTCTATCCAAAGCTAATAATTATATGCATATTCTAGTTTCTGGGTAGGAGTAATAATCAGATTAAATCAGGTACGTTTTTTTATCCTGCCGTGAAAATACTGCCCCCTATCCATAACAGGTTAACAAATCTGTCCGTCAGTCAGTCTGGCCTCAGATCATCACATAACCAGGAAGACAAAGATATCAAAATGACTAGCAGGTGTTCTAGAATCAACACTTAGACCAGGATAACCTGTGGTGATAACCTCCACCTATATGTATGTCTGGTCACCACCACTTCAACACAGACCCATGATAGCCTGGTCCCAGATCTGTTTGTGCTGTATCCAGCTCCTAAAGGGACCATTATGGGATCACAGGAATTTAATGAAGCACAAACAGATCTGGATCCAGGCTAGGTCCACGAGGACATAGAAATAGTATGATTAGACTAGTTTCTATATCTATGCATGAGGTCATGTGAGGTATAGAATAGATATGATTGTCAGATAGAATTAATTCTATCTGAAACTAATTCTATGTCTGTCTGCGAGGTTCAGAATGTTTCTCTGCGTCATTGTTCTGATGAAGGGCGAAATTTCAAGCTTCAATGAGGATCAGATTTCACATAACTAAACCCGGAGGGACCCAGGACTAGGGTTGTGGCAGTCATCACATTCTGTCAGAGGGTTATTGTCATGAAAAAGCCTGCTGGTCTCACCGTAATTGACCATTAATTAACAAAAAACCCGTTTAGCATCTCCAGGCCTCCACGCACACAAGCTAATGATGCGCGCCATCGGAACATCGACATTTAAAAAAAAAAAAAAAAAGTTTAATAAATAAAACGTAATATACACCATCACAATAAAAGGTCTAAAGAAACACGATATTTCAGAAACTGTAGACAGCCCCACTCTCTGCGTGCTGGAGAAAGGAACGAATGAGAGATGGAAACGCATGTTGGTGAGATATTCTGTAGCCACAGGTAATGCCTAGGCTATTACACAATCACTATAATTGTAGGATTAGCCGCTCTGCACAATCAACAAACCAACAGCATCGCCCAGACTCATGAATAGAAAGTTTGGAGTGTAGGACTCCCGAGTGGCACAAGACACGACATCTCAGTGTCTGAGGCGTCACTATGGACATCCTGGTTCGTTCCCAGGCTGTGTCACAACCGGCCGCGATCGGGAGTCCCATAGGGCGGCGCACAATTGGCCCAGCGTCTTCCGGGTTAGGGGAGGGTTTGACCGGTGTAGGCCGTCATTGTAAATAAGAATTTGTTCCTAACTGACTTACCTAGTTAAATAAATAAATGAAAGACAGTAGGATAATGCACCCAGTCCATTCAGTATGCATAATAATACACATTCAAAGGCGATTACTGGAATCTGTTTCTAGTAATAGGCTAGACCAATTATGTAGGTACGAAATAAATCTTAAATCAGTTTTTTTAATTGTTTTTCTGCTGTGCGTAATATATGGTAGACTGTGTACGATTAAAAAAACATGAGCTGGCGCACATCCAGAAGGAGGTGCTGACTTACTGTGAATAAACTATGAAAATAAACACTCTATATATAAACTCCCAGTAATTTATTTGGTAAATCAGCAATGTTTCGGCATCACTGTGATTTCAGGGTGTTCGATGACATAGACTACTAGACAGTACAGCCAGGATGACATAGACTACTAGACAGTACAGCCAGGATGACAGACTACTAGACAGTACAGCCAGCCAGGATGACAGACTACTAGACAGTACAGCCAGCCAGCCAGGATGACAGACTACTAGATCGTACAGCCAGGATGACATAGACTACTAGACAGTACAGCCAGGATGACATAGACTACTAGATCGTACAGCCAGGATGACATAGACTACTAGACAGTACAGCCAGCCAGGATGACAGACTACTAGACAGTACAGCCAGGATGACATAGACTACTAGACAGTACAGCCAGGATGACAGACTACTAGACAGTACAGCCAGCCAGGATGACAGACTACTAGACAGTACAGCCAGGATGACATAGACTACTAGACAGTACAGCCAGGATGACATAGACTACTAGACAGTACAGCCAGGATGACAGACTACTAGACAGTACAGCCAGCCAGGATGACAGACTACTAGACAGTACAGCCAGCCAGCCAGGATGACAGACTACTAGATCGTACAGCCAGGATGACATAGACTACTAGACAGTACAGCCAGGATGACATAGACTACTAGATCGTACAGCCAGGATGACATAGACTAATAGACAGTACAGCCAGGATGACAGACTACTAGACAGTACAGCCAGGATGACATAGACTACTAGACAGTACAGCCAGGATGACAGACTACTAGACAGTACAGCCAGGATGACATAGACTACTAGACAGTACAGCCAGCCAGCCAGGATGACAGAGTACTAGATCGTACAGCCAGGATGACATAGACTACTAGACAGCACAGCCAGGATGACATAGACTACTAGATCGTACAGCCAGCCAGCCAGCCAGGATGACAGACTACTAGACAGTACAGCCAGGATTACACAGACTACTAGACAGTACAGCCAGCCAGGATGACAGACAGTAGCTTTGTGAACTTGTCAGCCAACTCTTCGGCATCATGGTTTCCAAGACAACCAGCTACAGTCGATGACATAATTCACCCCTCTTCCACTGTCTGTTCCAAGTGGCATCTCTCTACCTCTAAGATTCAAATCAGGAAGGGTCTACACCTGTTGTATTCCACGCACGTGACAAATAAATCTGAATGCTGGTTTTAACTTCATCCAGTAAGCATAACATAGTTCCCTCCATTTCCTATTCTACGGGCATAGTGGGAATGAATACAAACGAACAGTATGATCATCAGCATTGCATCGTGTTTCTCCTCCGCTTTCCTATTAGCCACGTGCAGTTTGTCATTCACCGATTGACCTTGTGGCCTATAAGCACTGGCACAATAACAAACATTCCTCACGCTTGTTGTTTAACCGATGGGCTTCACCTTCCTCTCTCTCCCAACCAATGGGCATAAATATTGAGATGTGTTTATATGTCAACTTATCCTTATTCTCTCACTTTCTGTTCTCCAACAACAATTTACAGTCTCGATAGCAGCAGCAACGGGGTAGGGCAACCTGCCATCACATCGTCAGGCTCTGAGGATCTTCCCTCGGAGACAAGGACATTTCCCAAACTATGTAATAAGATTCCATATTGCATTCAGTCTTTGTTCATTCACTTAAGCCTGTACTCAATTGAACTACTGTTGACCAGGGCCCCATAGGGCTTGTAGTGTACTATATAGGGAATAGGGTGCCATTTGGGACACACTTGGTTTCTGTCTGAGAGGGTGTGGCTTCTTTCTTATCTGATCACAAGAAGTTAGTCCTTTTATGGTTATTAAGCTGGTACTATACATAGTAGAATATTTAGGAATGTTACTCGATATCATAGACGGAAATTGTATTCAATCTGAAAATAAAGGTGGATTAATACAGCCCTCTGATCAGCTGTCATCTTTAGTTTAGTCCAGGGCTCTCCAACCCTGTTCCTGATGAGCTACTGTCATCTTTAGTTTAGTCCAGGGCTCTCCAACCCTGTTCCTGATGAGCTACTGTCATCTTTAGTTTAGTCCAGGGCTCTCCAACCCTGCTCCTGATCAGCTACTGTCATCTTTAGTTTAGTCCAGGGCTCTCCAACCCTGTTCCTGATCAGCTACTGTCATCTTTAGTTTAGTTTAGTCCAGGGCTCTCCAACCCTGTTCCTGATCAGCTACTGTCATCTTTAGTTTAGTCCAGGGCTCTCCAACCCTGTTCCTGATCAGCTACTGTCATCTTTAGTTTAGTTTAGTCCAGGGCTCTCCAACCCTGTTCCTGATCAGCTACTGTCATCTTTAGTTTAGTCCAGGGCTCTCCAACCCTGTTCCTGATCAGCTACTGTCATCTTTAGTTTAGTTTAGTCCAGGGCTCTCCAACCCTGTTCCTGATCAGCTACTGTCATCTTTAGTTTAGTTTAGTCCAGGGCTCTCCAACCCTGTTCCTGATCAGCTACTGTCATCTTTAGTTGAGTCCAGGGCTCTCCAACCCTGTTCCTGATGAGCTACTGTCATCTTTAGTTTAGTCCAGGGCTCTCCAACCCTGATCCTGAAGAGCTACTGTCATCTTTAGTTTAGTTTAGTCCAGGGCTCTCCAACCCTGTTCCTGATCAGCTACTGTCATCTTTAGTTTAGTCCAGGGCTCTCCAACCCTGTTCCTGATCAGCTACTGTCATCTTTAGTTTAGTTTAGTCCAGGGCTCTCCAACCCTGTTCCTGATGAGCTACTGTCATCTTTAGTTTAGTTTAGTCCAGGGCTCTCCAACCCTGTTCCTGATCAGCTACTGTCATCTTTAGTTTAGTTTAGTCCAGGGCTCTCCAACCCTGTTCCTGATGAGCTACTGTCATCTTTAGTTTAGTTTAGTCCAGGGCTCTCCAACCCTGTTCCTGAAGAGCTACGGTCTTGCAGGTTTTAACCAACCCTAATCCAGCACACCTGATTCTAATAATTAACTGGTTGATATGCTGGTTAGTTACAACTGGTTTTGGAGTGAAAACCTACAGAAGAGCAGCTCTCCGGGAGTGCCCTGGTTTCGTTCATAGATTGGTTTGGTCTAGCCCATCCAACCATAGATTGGTTTGGTCTAGCACATCCAACCATAGATTGGTTTGGTCTAGCACATCCAACCATAGATTGGTTTGGTCTAGCACATCCAACCATAGATTGGTTTGGTCTAGCCCATCCAACCATAGATTGGTTTGGTCTAGCACATCCAACCATAGATTGGTTTGGTCTAGCCCATCCAACCATAGATTGGTTTGGTCTAGCCCATCCAACCATAGATTGGTTTGGTCTAGCCCATCCAACCATAGATTGGATTGGTTTAGTCTATAGATTGGTTTGGTGTAGTGTCCTGTTCTGCCACGCTACAGTCTATCGTCTGTTCAAGGGTCATGTTTCTTTCACTGCAGTGTTGAAGATTAGTTGCCATGGTGACTTGGTACTGTGTGGGTGAGCACAAAAAAATAAAATCTATCCAATATTTCCTCTCTTCGATTATAGAAATCCCAGGGTCTACTAAAGACAGAAGAACATGTAAGGGTAGCGCTGTAGTAAGGTCCTGTTTATGTGAACTATTTTAATTATAGTTTTACTCTGTAAGTGTGCTTGGGTATCTTGAAAGGTAGGAGTAAAATGTATTATTAGGGGTTCAAGCAGCACAAAGCCTTACTGTATTTGTTCCTGTTCATTACTACTCTTCTTTCCGCAACGCAAAATTAAACTACAAAATTCCCGTGAGATGGTGAGGCCTAGGAGGGTGAAACCTGGCATGATGGTAAAAAGGTCACATGGAACATGCAAACTTTGCAAGGTCATGCCCCTCACCCCATGTGAGCAAGAGTGATAGGTTATGCCTGGTTCTGTACGATGGCAAGTGGGGGGGGGGTAGATAAACCAGTTTGGGAACATTTTGTCTTCCCAGTAGAAGCAAAAAATATATTAAACTTAGCAGGAAATCAACTCAAGGTATTGAATTTATTAGAACAATTTATTTTTGCCTAAAATGATAAGGCACGAACAAAATGCATGAGTGAAAAGTATTTTCTTTCAACTTTCCCGAAAGACTCAACAGGAAAGCCCGTCTGTGTACGTGCGTTTGTCTGCCACTATGTAGCCGTTAGCGATGATGCTAATGACAACCGTCTTCTGATAGATGAAAAGGCCCTAAAAAAAACCCTTCAATTAAAATGCTAACTACAAAATAGTCTATGCTTACCAGGCAGAATGATATCATGAATATTTGCATAAATCCAGTGGTGATTTGTTCAGAAAACCAAATTCACGTGGTGCTACAGAAACACTGAAAACAAAGCAAAGCTCTTGCTGGCGCACACCTAAATGAAAAGGGTATCTACACCAAAAAAAATGACATACAGTGCATTTAGAAAGTACTCAGACCCCTTGATTTTTTCGCCCACATAATGTCCATTGCTCGTGTTTCTTGCCCCAAGCAAGTATCTTATTATTGGTGTCCTTTAGTAGTGGTTCTTTGCAGCAATTCGACCATGACGGACTGATTCACGCAGTCTCCTCTGAACAGTTGATGTTGAGATGTGTCTGTTACTTATCGTCTGCGGCAGAGGTAACTCTGGGTCTTCCTTTCCTGTGGCGGTCCTCATGAGAGCCAGTTATCATCATAGAGCTTGATGGGTTTTGCACTTGAAGAAACTTTCAAAGTTCTTGACATTAACCGTATTGACAGACCTTCATGTCTTAAAGTAATGATGGACTGTCATTTCTCTTTGCTTATTTGAGCTGTTCTTGCCATAATATGGACTTGGGTCTTTTACCAAATAGGGCTATCATCTGTATACAACCCTACCTTGTTATAACACAACTGATTGGCTCAAACGCATTAAGAAGGAAAGAAATTCCACAAATTAACAAGGCACACCTGTTAATTGAAATGCATTCCAGGTGACTACCTCATGAAGCTGGTTGAGAGAATGCCAAGACTGAGCAAAGCTGTCATCAAGGTAAAGGGTGGCTACTTTGAATAATCTCAAATATAAAATATTTGGATTTGTTAAAAATAAAAATTTAAATGGTTACTACATGATTCCATATGTGTTATTTCATAGTGTTGATGTCTTCACTATTATTCTACAATGTAGAAAATAGTAAAAATAAAGAAAAACCCTGGAATGATTAGGTGTGTCCAAACATTCTAAAATGGGATTTTGAGTGAAAACCTACAACAAAAAAACAGGGAAAAATCTGAAACCTGGAAAAACTAAACTAAGATTTTATAGATAAGGCTCATGGTCTATTCCTGGTTTACTTTCACATTTTCCTGCTGTAGCGAAACCGAAGCGAACGGTTACCCCAAAAACCTTAATACGTACCTGACTGTGGGTTTGGTGAACACCTCTAATTATTATTATTGTAAAATGGATAAACATTCCTTACAACGAATAGAGGATCAGAAATGGCAGTGAAATCATTGATAATAAATGATTCTTTAATTGAAGAAAGCAACAAAAAAAATACATTTGCTGCTGCTGGTAACAGAGGGCTTGGGTCAGGAGAGGAGACAAAAGCAATCAATTCCTTTTAACACTGAAATCATCATCATAATAATATCTTCTTTAATGCACAACTCAAACAGCTGGTTGGGCTGGCTCCACCAGATTGCCATGGAAACACAGAAACTTCACCAAGCAAAGCAGAGCATCGCACTGAAAAATCGAAATGAATCGTGTCTCATTAACTCCAATTGAAATAAAATACACTGTCTGAAAGCTTTAGTCCTGAATTTTAGCTCCCCCCCCCCCCACCCCCCCCATGAGTGTTCTCTTAAAATTAAAAACTCAATGTATTTGTTTCAAAACATGAACATAAAAAAACCCCCACAACATTTCTGCCTTAATACTAAATGACTAGCAAATGAATTAACAATACCATTACTGTCAATATGATTACTTATATGTTAGTATATTATGTCATCTTTGTGGTTTGACCACCGAAGTGATGATGTCACTGTGTTTTTGCTCACAAGAAAATAAGTGTCCCAATGAGCAGTGGGTGGAGATTTCACTTAAGGACCAACGGAATGGTCTGAAATGTGCCAACTCCGCCCACCTGGGCCACGCAAAACAAACCCGCCCAATGTCTCAAAGCTGCGACACCCTTTTTAGAGTGACGGCCAAACCAAGAAACTGGATTGTAAAAACCCATAGAAAAGCCACCCTAAATTGAGTCTCAGGCTTCTGAAATGACACCCTGGCCCTAAAGTCTACGGGTCGCCGCCGTAGCCCTAAAGTCTACGGGTCGCCGCCGTAGCCCTAAAGTCTACGGGTCGCCGCCGTGGCCCTAAAGTCTACGGGTCGCCGCCGTGGCCCTAAAGTCTACGGGTCGCCGCCGTAGCCCTAAAGTCTACGGGTCGCCGCCGTGGCCCTAAAGTCTACGGGTCGCCGCCGTAGCCCTAAAGTCTACGGGTCGCCGCCGTGGCCCTAAAGTCTACGGGTCGCCGCCGTGGCCCTAAAGTCTACGGGTCGCCGCCGTGGCCCTAAAGTAAAACACCATAGGGAACAGGGTGTCATTTGAGATGTAATCGGTCCTAAACCAAATGATCACCTGGCACCTCAGGTGTAATCATCATGTCTTGAACTTCTTCTCTGAGGTCTCCGAACCCCCTGACCCCTCCCCTGACCCTTGACCTCTTGACCCCATGTGAGTCCGTTTCAGCGCACCCTGGGCTGGGCCTCTCTGAGACGATGACCCCCCCTCCTCCCCCTCTTCCTCCTCCTCCTCCAACAGGGTCCTAGTGCCTGCTGATTTCAACTCTAAGGTCTCTCTCTCCGAGTCTGAGGATTCAAATAGGTCTGGAGCCAGACGACCCCTACAGCCTACTGGCACCTCAGTCATGTCAAGGTGCTGCAGCCCGTTCAGTCCAGGGCTGTGGTGTCTGGAACTAGGGGAGATCCAGCGACTATGATCTGACTCGTCGGCCTCTTCAGGACTATCTAAGCCCTCGGCCATTCTCTCTAAAGCAGCCCTCCTCTCTCCAGCCCTTCCTGCCCGGGACTCGTTCCTCTCCTGCAGGGCGTCTTGAGACAGAAGGGAGGCGATGAGGAGCCCTTCCTGTTCCGCTCGGTCGTCCTGGCTGTCCAGAGACACCGCAGGGCTAGAACCAGGGAGGGTGTGCGACTTACGTCTCCCCGTTTTAGAGCCACTTCTGTGGGGTCCGATCTGGACCGAGTCCTGGTCCTGCTGAAGCTCCGTGGAGGATACGGAGGAGGACGAGGCCTCGTCGATTGAGATCTTGGGGTAGGAGCAGGAGTCGACCCCCCCGGGGTACAAGGCCTGGGCGGATTCGGGGCGCCCCCCACTGGACAGGCGGGGGAAGTGCATGCGGCGCCACCGGGCTGCACTACGTTGTCTCCTACTGGCTCTCCTCTGCTCCTCGTCCTCAGAGCTGGTGGAGGAGGTGGAAGAGGAGGAGCTAGAGGAGGCGCCGGCGGGGGAGGAGGTGGGGCTGGAGAGGGTGGAGTTGTCTCGGGGGCTGGGAGAGCGAGGCCGGGGCATGGGGTCTGGCCAGAATCCACTGGAGTCAGAGTCCTCTCCCACCAGGTCCAATAAGAACACAGACTGCTGATATCTGCTGCCACGCCTCCTCGACTGCGGTGGCTCCACCCCTTCAGGATGCTCCGCCCCCGAGGCCTCGGGGGCAGCTAATGAGGACGAAGAGGAGTGGTCTGAGTCGGCGGTAGCAGCAGCAGCGGGCGGTACAGGCGTGGCGACTCCACTCCCAACCAGGACCCCGGCGCCGGCTCTTACAGCCCGTGTGGAGCGTCGTCCCCTGGCGTGGAGCTGCAGGATGGCTCCCTCACTCAGGTCACTGTCTGAGTCCGAACTCCAGCCCTCGATCTCCCGACGCACCAGAGAGTCAAAGAAGGCCATCATACGAGGATCCTCCTGGATGGACTGAGATGACATGGAACAGTTCTTAATTAATCCCCACAAAATGTGTGTGTATGTTTAGGGAAAAGCAGCGCACTATATAGGGAAAAGCAGCGCACTATATAGGGAAAAGCAGCGCACTATATATGGAAAAAGCAGCGCACTATATAGGGAAAAAGCAGCACACTATATAGGGAAAAAGCAGCGCACTATATATGGAAAAAGCAGCGCACTATATAGGGAAAAAGCAGCGCACTATATAGGGAAAAAGCAGCACACTATATAGGGAAAAGCAGCGCACTATATATGGAAAAAGCAGCGCACTATATATGGAAAAAAAGCAGCGCACTATATATGGAAAAAAAGCAGCGCACTATATAGGGAAAAAAAGCAGCGCACTATATAGGGAAAAAAAGCAGCGCACTATATAGGGAAAAAAAGCAGCGCACTATATATGGAAAAAGCAGCGCACTATATAGGGAAAAAGCAGCGCACTATATATGGAAAAAGCAGCGCACTATATAGGGAAAAAGCAGCGCACTATATAGGGAAAAAGCAGCACACTATATAGGGAAAAGCAGCGCACTATATATGGAAAAAGCAGCGCACTATATATGGAAAAAAAGCAGCGCACTATATATGGAAAAAAAGCAGCGCACTATATAGGGAAAAAAAGCAGCGCACTATATAGGGAAAAAAAGCAGCGCACTATATAGGGAAAAAAAGCAGCGCACTATATAGGGAAAAAAAGCAGCACACTATATAGGGAAAAAAAGCAGCGCACTATATAGGGAAAAAAAGCAGCGCACTATATAGGGAAAAAAAGCAGCGCACTATATATGGAAAAGCAGCGCACTATATATGGAAAAAGCAGCGCACTATATATGGAAAAAGCAGCGCACTATATATGGAAAAAGCAGCGCACTATATATGGAAAAAGCAGCGCACTATATAGGGAAAAGCAGCGCACTATATAGGGAAAAGCAGCGCACTATATAGGGAAAAGCAGCGCACTATATAGGGAAAAGCAGCGCACTATATAGGGAAAAGCAGCGCACTATATAGGGAAAAGCAGCGCACTATATAGGGAAAAGCAGCGCACTATATATGGAAAAAAAGCAGCGCACTATATATGGAAAAAAAGCAGCGCACTATATAGGGAAAAAGCAGCGCACTATATAGGGAAAAGCAGCGCACTATATAGGGAAAAGCAGCGCACTATATAGGGAAAAGCAGCGCACTATACAGGGAATAGGGGGTCATTTGGGATGTGAACCGGTGTTACCTGTGAGACGTAGTCGTGGCTCAGGCCGCTGCCGCTGTTCAGGACCAAGTTGATGTACTCCTCATGGCTGTACAGACTCCTGGACTTATCCTCCACAAAACCACCCAGGTCGCCCAGACACTCCGGCTGCTGGTAGGGGCTCCAGGCCTGGGGGAACGGAGAGGTTTCAGGGGGAGAGGAGGGTTAGAGTTTAAATTGAAGAAGATAATGTACCAACAGCAGCCTGGAGGAGCAGAGGTTATGATGAATTAACACGACAGCCTTTCCTTTTACAAGCTCAGGCCACTACGCTTGTCTGGGCTGGAGAGTAGCAGAGACAGACAGTGGACAGTGGCGAAGAGACAGTTGTCTCAGTCAGAGACAGTGGCGAAGAGACAGTTGTCTCAGTCAGAGACAGTGGCGAAGAGACAGTTGTCTCAGTCAGAGACAGTGGCGAAGAGACAGTTGTCTCAGTCAGAGACAGTGGATAGTGGTGAAGAGATTTCACCTCAAGCCCTCTGATTCATAAAGGGACAGAGAACCATACAAGGTGGGGAATCACCTAGAGAAGACTGTCGCTGGCTTTACCTTTCAGGAGGTTTGAGTAAAAACAGCTCACTCACGCCAGACGATCACCAGATATTCTGATGACACTTTGAATGAGCACCCACTTTGTTGTGTTAACTAGAAGTTTAAGTTTGTGTATTTAACATAACCACATGGAGACATTATATTATTATACTTTTCAATTTTATCGAGTTCTAACATAAAACCGATCGGAATACCGAAGTCATCCTGTAAATTGTATTTTTTTGGGGTGATGTCATATGGAGGATCCACCCAGCTTATTCCCTACAGGGCTGTCCAACCCTCTTCCTGGAGATCTACCTTCCTGGAGATCTACAGTCCAACCCTCTTCCTGGAGATCTACTGTCCTGGAGATCTACTGTCCTGTAGGTTTACAGTCCAGCCCTCTTCCTGGAGATCTACAGTCCTGTAGGTTTACAGTCCAATCCTCTTCCTGGAGATCTACAGTCCAACCCTCTTCCTGGAGATCTACTGTCCTGTAGGTTTACAGTCCAGCCCTCTTCCTGGAGATCTACTGTCCTGGGGATCTACTGTCCTGTAGGTTTACAGTCCAGCCCTCTTCCTGGAGATCTACTGTCCTGGAGATCTACTGTCCTGGAGATCTACTGTCCTGGAGATCTACTGTCCAATCCTCTTCCTGGAGATCTACTGTCCTGTAGGTTTACAGTCCAACCCTCTTCCTGGAGATCTACTGTCCTGTAGGTTTACAGCCCAACCCTCTTCCTGGAGATCTACTGTCCTGTAGGTTTACAGTCCAACCCTCTTCCTGGAGATCTACTGTCCTGGAGATCTACTGTCCTGTAGGTTTACAGTCCAACCCTCTTCATGGAGATCTACTGTCCTGTAGGTTTACAGTCCAACCCTCTTCCTGGAGATCTACTGTCCTGTAGGTTTTCAGTCCAGCCCTCTTCCTGGAGATCTACCGTCCTGTAGGTTTACAGTCCAACCCTCTTCCTGGAGATCTACCGTCCTGTAGGTTTACAGCCCAACCCTCTTCCTGGAGATCTACTGTCCTGGAGATCTACTGTCCTGTAGGTTTACAGCCCAACCCTCTTCCTGGAGATCTACTGTCCTGTAGGTTTACAGTCCAACCCTCTTCCTGGAGATCTACTGTCCTGTAGGTTTACAGTCCAACCCTCTTCCTGGAGATCTACTGTCCTGTAGGTTTACAGTCCAACCCTCTTCCTGGAGATCTACTGTCCTGTAGGTTTACAGTCCAACCCTCTTCCTGGAGATCTACTGTCCTGTAGGTTTACAGTCCAACCCTCTTCCTGGAGATCTACTGTCCTGTAGGTTTACAGTCCAACCCTCTTCCTGGAGATCTACTGTCCTGTAGGTTTACAGCCCAACCCTCTTCCTGGAGATCTACTGTCCTGGAGATCTACTGTCCTGTAGGTTTACAGCCCAACCCTCTTCCTGGAGATCTACTGTCCTGTAGGTTTACAGTCCAACCCTCTTCCTGGAGATCTACTGTCCTGTAGGTTTACAGTCCAACCCTCTTCCTGGAGATCTACTGTCCTGTAGGTTTACAGTCCAACCCTCTTCCTGGAGATCTACTGTCCTGTAGGTTTACAGCCCAACCCTCTTCCTGGAGATCTACTGTCCTGGAGATCTACTGTCCTGTAGGTTTACAGCCCAACCCTCTTCCTGGAGATCTACTGTCCTGTAGGTTTACAGTCCAACCCTCTTCCTGGAGATCTACTGTCCTGTAGGTTTACAGTCCAACCCTCTTCCTGGAGATCTACTGTCCTGGAGATCTACTGTCCTGTAGGGTTTTCAGCCCAACCCTCTTCCTGGCGATCTACTGTCCTGGAGATCTACTGTCCTGTAGGTTTTCAGTCCAACCCTAATTCAGCATATCTGATTCAGCTAGTTAAGGTCTTGTTGAGCAGCTAATTAGTAGAATCAGGTGGTTTCCTTCAGAGGACAGGTCAAAAAAGTTGATCAAACAAGTATAAGAAAAACAGAACGGTACTAAAATATTAGAGCAGGCGGGAATTATTTTCCACTTTCCTTTCGAGGCAGGGGCAAGCCTTCTAGTGCAGGAGAAGTCAGAGCTGCCTGGAGCAGCCCGAGCAGGATCATATGGGAAATCTGATTGGTTGTTTACGTCACACCACCTCCTCGTGATTTGGTGGATTGTAGGTGAGCTACACTCCAAACACAGTCTTCATGGCTGGGCTAAGATGAACCAGAATCTCCACATGACCTTGAGAAATAAGTCGTTTTGAAGATATGTTTTTGAAATAATTAACTTATTTGAAACGGAGAAGTATTTTTGTTGAGTTCTAGGTAAAACCAACTACAACTAAGTTACTATGTTTATGACTAACACTAACGTTGTTACTTCGGTAAATAAAATAAAAACTCTTGCCATCTTCCCTTTAAAAAAAGTTCCAAGACAACTGAACTGAGAGGAAATTTAATTGCGATGTATTGACATGCATGATGTTGCAATGACATGGATCAATCATGTACCAAGTCATTTTACAAATAACTAAGTCACACACTTATACATTATGTAAATAGCGAGAGAAAACACAAACCCTCAATGACGTCACGTACCTCGAAGTGACAAAATACAACGACGGAGAGATGAACAACTAGACTTGACCTGCACGCGTCACCACGACGACGACGTAACGGCGAGGTCACCGACGACGACGCCGCCACTAACGTACCTTAATGACCTTCTCGACCCCGGAGGAGCAGATCATATAAGTGCTGGGGTTGAACCGGACCTGGTTCACGATGGAACGGTGACCTTTTAGGACCATGGACGCTCCGTTCACCACACGACCCGGGCCTCCTGGAGGGGAGCAGGGCGGAATAAGAGAGAGATTATAATCTGATGGACACAGATGGACACACCGATAAGAGAAAACACACTCTTACCTGCTTCAGGATCCTTCGGGATTCTCCACATATAAAGGTTGAAGTCATCTGATCCAGACAAGATGTACTAGAGAAAGAGAACAGAGATTAAGACATTTCAACCCCCAATGGCACCCTATTCCCTATATAGTGCACTACTATAGACCAGAGCCCTATTCCCTATATAGTGCACTACTATAGACCAGAGCCCTATTCCCTATATAGTGGTACTACTATAGACCAGAGCCCTATTCCCTATATAGTGGTACTACTATAGACCAGAGTCCTATTCCCTATATAGTGCACTACTATAGACCAGAGCCCTATTCCCTATATAGTGCACTACTATAGACCAGAGCCCTATTCCCTATATAGTGCACTACTATAGACCAGAGCCCTATTCCCTATATAGTGGTACTACTATAGACCAGAGCCCTATTCCCTATATAGTGGTACTACTATAGACCAGAGCCCTATTCCCTATATAGTGGTACTACTATAGACCAGAGCCCTATTCCCTATATAGTGGTACTACTATAGACCAGAGCCCTATTCCCTATATAGTGCACTACTATAGACCAGAGTCCTATTCCCTATATAGTGCACTACTATAGACCAGAGTCCTATTCCCTATATAGTGCACTACTATAGACCAGAGTCCTATTCCCTATATAGTGCACTACTATAGACCAGAGTCCTATTCCCTATATAGTGCACTACTATAGACCAGAGTCCTATTCCCTATATAGTGGTACTACTATAGACCAGAGCCCTATTCCCTATATAGTGGTACTACTATAGACCAGAGCCCTATTCCCTATATAGTGGTACTACTATAGACCAGAGCCCTATTCCCTATATAGTGGTACTACTATAGACCAGAGTCCTATTCCCTATATAGTGGTACTACTATAGACCAGAGCCCTATTCCCTATATAGTGCACTACTATAGACCAGAGCCCTATTCCCTATATAGTGCACTACTTTAGACCAGAGTCCTATTCCCTATATAGTGGTACTACTATAGACCAGAGCCCTATTCCCTATATAGTGCACTACTATAGACCAGAGCCCTATTCCCTATATAGTGGTACTACTATAGACCAGAGCCCTATTCCCTATATAGTGCACTACTTTAGACCAGAGTCCTATTCCCTATATAGTGCACTACTTTAGACCAGAGTCCTATTCCCTATATAGTGGTACTACTATAGACCAGAGCCCTATTCCCTATATAGTGTACTACTATAGACCAGAGCCCTATTCCCTATATAGTGCACTACTTTAGACCAGAGTCCTATTCCCTATATAGTGGTACTACTATAGACCAGAGCCCTATTCCCTATATAGTACACTACTATAGACCAGAGCCCTATTCCCAGTGTTGGGAATAAAGTAGTACATTACATTGGGAATAGGGTCCATTGGGGACAGAGGGTGAGAGTTAAAGTCCTCTGAATAAACACATGATGGTGGTAATATTCTGTACCCCATGTTGAGGAGTTGATACCACACAATAAATCACCAAACAAAAATGTGATTATTCCATTTCAGTAGAGACGTAGGCTGCATCCCATATGGCTCCCTATCCCCTATGGGCTCTTCAACAAATAGTTCACTATATAGGGAATAGGGTTCCAGTTGGGACGCAAACTACAGACAGACGGGACAACAGAACCCCACAGACAGACACACGGGACCACAGAACCCCACAGACAGACAGACGGGACCACAGAACCCCACAGACAGACAGACGGGACCACAGAACCCCACAGACAGACAGACGGGACCACAGAACCCCACAGACAGACAGACGGGACCACAGAACCCCACAGACAGACAGACGGGACAACAGAACCCCACAGACAGACGGGACAACAGAACCCCACAGACAGACGGGACCACAGACAGACGGGACCACAGAACCCCACAGACAGACGGGACAACAGAACCCCACAGACAGACGGGACAACAGAACCCCACAGACAGACGGGACAACAGAACCATCAGGCCCAGTTATTTTTCAGTCCAGGGCCTGTATTCATAAAGCCTCAGAGTTAAAGGCGCTGCATTGTTAACCTGGTGTCTGCATTACGGTGATACGGCCTCTGCAGAAGACAGGGCATATTAATACGTCTTGCTCGTCGGGGTGCAGGGCAGAGCTGTTGTCAAGGAAGCGACTTTGTGTTTATAGAGGATCTTCCGCCACTAATCATGTCAATGTGGAGCTATTCGGAGGCCCTCCGACCACATTTTAGGATCAAGCGTTAAATTGTCTCTAAGGGCGCTGATCTAAGATCAGTTTAGTTTGGGTCTTTTAGATCATCATAAGATTACATGGACAGACGGGACCTGATCCCTAGATCAGCACTCCAGACGCTTTATGAAATCGGGGGCCACGAATCTCAGTGTAAAACAAGCAGCATGTTCAGTACAGTGGAGATTTATTTATGACAAAATCTCTTCTCTGAGGGAAGATAGAATTTGAGACGTGGTGTAACTTGTTCAAAACACACTGAGCAGAAATATGTTTTTTTTTCCGTCTGGTGCCAACTAGGAGTCAAACCAACACCTTCTCTGTCTCACTAGGGTAGAAGTCTTCAACAGGTTGAGTAGCTCGCCAATAAATTCTGAAACGAGTTCCAACACAAACTGTCGAAACAAATCTCAATGTATGAGATCCAATCAAATCAAATGTATTTATAAAGCCCTTCTTACATCAGCTGATATCTCAAAGTGCTGTACAGAAACCCAGCCTAAAACCCCAAACAGCAGCCGGATCCCCCCCCCCCCCCCCAGACAGCAGCCGGGTCTCCCCCCCCCCCCCCCAGACAGCAGCCGGGTCTCTACTACTCCTGCCCAGTAACTAGAATATGCATATAATTATTGGCTTTGGATAGAAAACACCCTAAAGTTTCTAAAACTGTTTGAATGGTGTCTATGAGTATAACAGAACTCATATGGCAGGCCAAAACCTGAGAAGATTCCATGCAGGAAGTGGCCTGTCTGACAAGTTGTGTTTTATCTTGGCTCTTTTTATTGAAGACTGAGGATCTTTGCAATTACGTGACACTTCCTACGGCTCCCATAGGCTCTCAGAGCCCGGGAAAAAGCTGAACGATATCGAGGCAGGCTCTGGCTGAAACACTTTATCGCGTTTGGCAAGTGGCCGATCAGAGTACTGTGGGCTTAGGCACGTGCCCGAGTCAACCGAATGCTTTATTTTCTTTCCTCCGTTTACCTAAATGCAGATTCCCGGTCGGAATATTATCGCTTTTTTACGAGAAAAATGGCATAAAAATGGATTTTAAACAGCGGTTGATATGCTTCGAAGTACGGTAATGGAATATTTAGACTTTTTTTGTCACGAATTGCGCCATGCTCGTCACCCTTATTTACCCTTTCGGATAGTGTCTTGAACGCACGAACAAAACGCCGCTGTTTGGATATAACTATGGATTATTTTGAACCAAACCAACATTTGTTATTGAAGTAGAAGTCCTGGGAGTGCATTCTGACGAAGACAGCAAAGGTAATAACATTTTTCTTATAGTAAATCTGACTTTGATGAGTGCTAAACTTGCTGGGTGTCTAAATAGCTAGCCCTGTGATGCCGGGCTATCTACTGAGAATATTGCAAAATGTGCTTTCACCGAAAAGCTATTTTAAAATCGGACATATCGAGTGCATAGAGGAGTTCTGTATCTATAATTCTTAAAATAATTGTTATGCTTTTTGGGAACGTTTATCGTGAGTAATTTAGTAAATTCACCGGCAGTGTTCGGTGGGAATGCTAGTCACATGCTAATGTAAAAAGCTGTTTTTTGATATAAATATGAACTTGATTGAACAAAACATGCATGTATTGTATAACATAATGTCCTAGGGTTGTCATCTGATGAAGATCATCAAAGGTTAGTGCTGCATTTAGCTGTGGTTTGGGTTTATGTGACATTATATGCTAGCTTGAAAAATGGGTGTGTGATTATTTCTGGCTGGGTACTCTGCTGACATAATCTAATGTTTTGCTTTCGTTGTAAAGCCTTTTTGAAATCGGACAGTGTGGTTAGATTAACGAGAGTCTTGTCTTTAAAATGGTGTAAAAGAGTCATATGTTTGAAAAATTGAAGTTTTTGCATTTTTAAGGTTTTTGAATAACGCGCCACGGGATTACACTGGCTGTTACGTAGGTGGGACGATTTGGTGCCACCTAGCCCAGAGAGGTTAACACTTTTTTGGTTACTACATGATTCCATATGTGTTATTTCATAGTTTTGATGTCTTCCCTATTATTCTACAATGTAGAAAATAGTAAAAATAAAGAAAAACCCTTGAATGACTAGGTGTCCAAACCTTTGACTGGTACTGTATATACATACACACAGTATGTATGCATATATACAGTACATATACACAGGCACACATGTATACACACAAAATACAAAAATATGTGGACACCCCTTCAAAATGGTAGATTGAGCTATTTGAACCACATCAGTTGCTGACAGGTGGATGAAATCGAGACCACAGCCATGCAATCTCCATAGACAAACATTGGCAGTAGAACGGCCTTACTGAAGAGCTCAGTGACATTCAGCGTGGCACAGTCATAGGATGCCACCTTTCCAACAAGTCAGTTCGTCAAATTTCTGCCCTGCTAGAGCTGCCCCCGGTCAACTAAGTGCTGTTATTGTGAAGTGGACACATCTAGGAGCAACAACGGCTCAGCCGCAAAGTGGTAGGCCACACAAGCTCACAGAATGGGACCAGTGAGTGCTGTAGCGTATAAAATCGTCTGTCCTCGGTTGCAACACTCACTACAGAGTTCCAAACTGCCTCTGGAAGCAACATCAGCACAATAACTGTTTGGTGGGAGCTTCATGAAATGGGTTTCCATGGACGAGTAGCCTCACACAAGCCTAAGATTACCAGGCGCAATGCCAAGTGTCGGCTGGAGTGGTGTTAAACTCACCGCCATTGGACTCCGGAGCAGTGGAAACACATTCTCTGGAGTGATTAATCACACTTCACCATCTGGCAGTCAGACAGGTGAACACCAGGCGAACACTACCTGCCCCAATGTATAGTGCCAACTGTAAAGTTTGGTGGAGGAGGAATAATGGTATGGGGCTGTTTTTCATGGTTTGGACTAGGCCCCTTAGTTCCAATGAAGGGAAATCTTAACCCTACAGCATACAATGCAATTCTAGATTCTGTGCTTCCAACTTTGTGGCAACAATTTGGGGAAAGCCCTTTCCTGTTTCAGCATGACCATGCCCCATGCACAAAGCAAGGTCCATACAGAAATGATTTGTCGAGATCAGTGTGGAAGAATTTGACTGGCCTGCACAGAGCCCTGACCTCAACCCCATCAAACACCTTTGGGATGAATTGGAACGCCGACTATGAGCCAGGCCTAATCGCCCAACATCAATGCCCGACCTCACTAATGTTCAATGTTCCAACATCTAGTGGAAAGCCTTCCCAGAAGAGTGGAGGCTGTTAAAGCAGCAAAGAGGGAACCAACTCTATATTAATGACCATGATTTTGGAATGACATGTTCAACGAGCAGGTGTCCACATACTTTTGATCATGTAGTGTATATACACACACACCCCATGGCTCGCAGGTCTAAATATTAGGTACACCATTCCCCTTCCTACAGACAGTGAGTCATGTGGCTTGCTATATAAAATATTACAATGGACAAAACGAGTGACCTAAGCAACTTTGTGCGTGGTATGACCGTCGGCGCCAGACACGCCAAATCCAGTATCTCAGAAACTGCCACCATCCTGGGCTTTTTACACGAACGACAGGGTCTACCCCACCTGGTCCTCGTCTCCGGCGAAGCAGCAGCTCTTCATGGTACAGGAGTTGAAGTAGCCCTGGTTGTCGAACTGGAAGCTGGGTAGGCGAGAGTGTAGCTCGTAGAGGACCGGGGGTAGCCTGCGACGCAGGGCCAGGAGCTGGGTACCCGCGCTGTTAAAACGCACCGACATAGCACTCTGGAGGGACATGCTGCCGCCGTACCGCAGCAGAGAACTGGGAGAGACAGAGACAGAGAGAGAGATGGAGAGACAAGGAAAGAGAAACGAGAGGTGGATTAGAAAGGAATGGTCTAGGCTGACTGTTAAAGCACTTTGTGACAGCTACTGATGTAAAAAGAGCTTTAGAAATGTGATTGATAACAAAAGGGAAGGTACTTAGCAGGTCTGATTACATTTAGAGGCAGTTTCAGTGTTATATGGTCAAAGCAGAAGCAGTGTTGTCACGATACCAACATTTTACAAACGATACCATGCCAAGTATCCCGATAACGACATTTTCACAAACGATACCATGCCAAGTATCACGATACCAACATTTTACAAACGATACCATGCCAAGTATCCCGATAACGACATTTTCACAAACGATACCATGCCAAGTATCACGATACCAACATTTCACAAACGATACCATGCCAAGTATCACGATACCAACATTTTACAAACGATACCATGCCAAGTATCCCGATACCGACATTTCACAAACGATACCATGCCAAGTATCCCGATACCGACATTTTACAAACGATACCATGCCAAGTATCCCGATACCGACATTTCACAAACGATACCATGCCAAGTATCCCGATAACGACATTTTCACAAACGATACCATGCCAAGTATCACGATACCAACATTTCACAAACGATACCATGCCAAGTATCACGATACCGACATTTCACAAACGATACCATGCCAAGTATCCCGATACCGACATTTTACAAACGATACCATGCCAAGTATCCCGATACCGACATTTCACAAACGATACCATGCCAAGTATCCCGATACCAACATTTCACAAACGATACCATGCCAAGTATCCCGATACCGACATTTTACAAACGATACCATGCCAAGTATCCCGATACCAACATTTCACAAACGATACCATGCCAAGTATCCCGATACCGACATTTCACAAACGATACCATGCCAAGTATCACGATACCAACATTTCACAAACGATACCATGCCAAGTATCACGATACCGACATTTCACAAACGATACCATGCCAAGTATCACGATACCAACATTTCACAAACGATACCATGCCAAGTATCACGATATCGAGTAGTATCGAGATATCACAGTAAAAAAAAAATTTTAAATAACAAATTTAAACTAAAATAAACATCCTGTTCGTCTCGGACACTAAAAACCTGTCAGTGAAATTTACGCTTCTACTCAATACAACACACTGGATTTAACTTCACCCTGTGCAGTGTATAAATAGAATGTTGCATAGAATGGCTGATTGGATAATATCCCTGTATAATGATCTGCATGTCATCGTGTCAGTAAAGGGGGGAAAACACTGCATGAAAACCCTTCTTTACAGCTCTCTCTCCCACACACACACACACACACACACACACACACACCACACACACACACACACACACACACTGCTCCCACCTTCTAAAACGTTACGCCCCAAACAGAATTTAAGGAGCACCAGAAAGAAATAGATTTTTGATATAGTTAGGCGAACACGAGGCCTATACGAATCCTACTTCTGAAGCACGTCTCATGAGTACAGCTGCCACACGTGATATGAGCATGAAAGTGCTGTGGATATTATTGCACCTGCTCATACAAGAGACTAGTACTGGCTGTTCGCTTCAAATTCAACTGAATCTATAAACACAACTGACTTTATAAACACTTTATAACAGGTCCCAGCAGGTTATATAGATATACAGGGCTGGAGTAACATATGAAACGGTACTAGGGTATTCTAAAACGTTGGTATCATGACTTTTTGGTACCGTGGTATTACTGTGGTACGGGTATAACCGTGCAAACACTAGAAGCAATGACGCAATACTAGAACAAAACTGCCCTCTGGTGGACAAATTGGGTCAGACATCTGCTGGATTACAGCCTGAAAGTTCTGAGAGTTAAAGGGTGATAAAAAAAAAAAAGGTGCCGAAGTTTCTGAGAGTGACAGTTAACGGGCGGCCATGTTGTCTCACGTGCGAGGTTTGCGTATGTCCCACAACCCCACTCCCTCCTTGGAGTTGGCTGTAGCCAGTAGTCGGGGCTCTGCCGGGTTGAACATCACACTGTGGAACGCTGACGGGTAGTTAGCCAGACAGAAGGGCTCTGAAACACACAGGGAAGGACATGTCTTTAACTCGGACGACACGGTTACTGATCAAAGGGA